>NW_026529447.1:0-193111 GCF_028500815.1 Rissa tridactyla | reverse complement strand
ACTAGTTTGTTGGCAAGTATCTCAGCATCTATACTATTCAAGACTCCCAGGCCTGTTCCTAAGATACCAGTCGCATCCCTCTTCCGTCCGTGTGAAGTGGCAAGAGTTCGTTTGCGTAACCATGCTGACCATTCTGCATAAGATGTACTCAGGAATGGTGAGCAGGTGGGTTTGATCGCAGAGATTTTAATCTGCATTGACAATTCTGCTCGTTTGAGGGAATATGTGGGATTAAACAGTACCTGTTGTTGACCTGTGTGTGTTTAATAACGTAAGGGCCAATGTTGAAAATGTAAGGAGTTAGTCTAATGGAGGGCTTAGAAAAGAGAGAGGTGGTTTTTTTTTTTTTCTCTTAGAAGAGAGAGCCTTTGAGAGTTTGTGGGGTGTAGGTTCTGGATTCATTTCAGCAAGTTCAGGTGTATTTGAGTCAATCATAAATTCAAATAACAATTCTGTGCCCTTGTAGCCCCAAATACAGTACACTACTGTAGGTTTGATGAAAGTGAAATTGTGCCAGCAATCTGAATTTGGCTCCATAATTTTGTAACAATCAGTGTTGTATTTGTCCGCTTTGGTAGAGTCTACATAGATGGTTTTAATTACAGTTGGCCTGTGGTGATTAGACCCGTTGATAAATCGGCAACCAATGTGTGTTCTTGTGGAATAATTACTAAATTGGCCAAGAATACAAAAATACAGCATTGTTCACACATTAAGGAAAGTCATAAAATCAAGAGGCTTCTGAGGTAGAATACAGCCGCAGCTAGCACACGAAGAATGCAACAGCTGTGATTCCCTGTACAAGGTTGTTTGCGAAACTACACGAGGGATGGAACGGAACGCGCTTGTTCCGTGGCCTTCCCTTGTGACGAATAGCAGATATGGGGACGAGATGGTACTACGGAACTGATAAGCGGCTTACACGCCACCCGAGCCAACATTTCGTCAAATGTTGATGAAATGCTGTCCTTTTGTGCGAACTTTGCTCACCACAATGTATCAAAACACACCTCCATCCCGGAGGCTATCCGCCCCCGAGGTGTGAACACTCCTCCTTGAGTACATTAATCATAATAAAAGTACATATGACTAAAGTCACTCAAACTCCACTTTGAAGTTAAAAAAATAATATAAAAATAGCCCAAGAGAGGGGGGATGTCTGGGAAGACACCATCGCGAAGAATCCCACCGCTGTTTTCTGGGATCAGTCGACGGGCTGAGCCTTTCTTCCCCCTCATAAGGACGCCTTTGGGTAAGACTTTGATTACACCGAGTGCTTTCTCGGGGACTCTAGAAATTTCTCTAGAGAATCTCTACCCTACATTTATAGCCAGGCTGTATCGTTTATAATTTTGTCACGCGTTTGTCTATTTAACAATGTCTTTATTTGCACGTGCTTTGCAGACAGTGTATTTATCACCGGCAATCCTAAAGAACCTGTATATCTGTTGTTTAAATAAACTGCACTGTTTCAGTAGCTAGTCGTTTCGCTTTCTCACTGAACGCGACCAAAACTTGAGAGAGGCCGTGCTGGTTCAGGAGCACGACTAGACTGAAGGTGCAGCCCACTATTAGTGTCTCCAAATCGTAATAGTTTAACACATAGTAAACGCGATTGGCCTGATAGTGCTGAATTGGGCATCACTCAGAATTGAAACCCAGCCGCACCTGGCCTCCCACCTCGGTGAGGAGTGTTAGAACGCAAGGGGGTTTATCTTCTGCCAAAACCGCTTGGCCCCGTTTCACGCAACAGAATTTGGCGTAGTCGGCAGGATTGCCATGGATAAACTGCTGCAAAAATATGATTGTGCCCCTTCCCAGGCTGGGAAGGAGTGGGCCCAAAAATTTTGGAAGGATGAAGAGAAAGTGGTGGAACGTATTGAAGAGCGTCGGGTTTCACAGAAGCTCAGAGCGGGGAAAGGCAAGGGTGTGATTTGTGCTGTGTTAGGCGCCTGTTTATCTTGTGCACAACAAGAAGCTAGAGAAACCCCCGCTCCTAATCTGATTTCAGCTGTAGAATATGCAACCCTGAAATCGGAGAATGAGGTGCTGAAGTCATCATTAGCCTTGCAAAAGGAGACAGGAGAAAGATTAAGAACTCAAGTCGATAAGCTTGTGAGTGAGAATGAATGTTTAGGAAACCGGAATGCTCAACTTGGGAGTGAAAATCGCCAACTTAAAATGTTATTGAAAGGGTGACCGGGCTCTTAGATAAAATGCAGCCCTCGACCCAGGTCCAACAGATTCGTAAGTTAATGTGTTATCCAAATTCCGGAACCCAGACCGGAGATTTTTTTGTCTAATAGTGAGGATGACGAAGAAGATGAGGAGGAAAGGACTTTTACTTTGAAATCCCAAGTTTTTCCTTTACGTCCTCTGGTTAAAACTGAAACTGCAGTTGATGATGGTGATGAAATTCACACCACTGTGCGTACCGTTCCATGGACACCAACCGAGTTAACAAAAATAAGGGAGAAATATTCGAGGCGACCAGAAGAGTCAGCTGTTGAGTACGTGTGGCGAGTTTCTTCTGAAGGGGGGGGCAGAATTATGCTGAGTGAGGAAGAAGCAGGAGACTCTTGGGGACCAGGAGTGTTTTTAACCACTATGCCTGGGGATCATAATTATTCCCTAACCGCTCGAGCAGCCTTTTGGGCAGGGGGTATGGATCCGCGAGAGAGGGGGGAGCCGTTAGAGATTAGAGCTACAGGCTACTCTGATCTGTTTGCGGCTGTACGGAAAGCAGCTTGTCTGCAAGCCATGTATGACAGAGAGGAATTTCGGAAATCCCCAATGTCAGCCCCTATCGACCCGGATCGATTAGCCCCTCTCATCCGTGGTCTTCCCGGTTGCCTGAAACCGTTCCTTGTTCGCACTCAAGATCGTATACGGGATGCTCGGGGTGCTCATGGGCGGGGCCGTCGTCACTACATGCCCACCTGGAATGTACAGGAAATAGATCAATATGGGCGCCGAATGGGCTGGGCCAGCCAAACTAGTGAGAAATCCTCCGAACACCCGCGAAAGGTTCGCCAAGTCCAAACTCACACTCAAAACCCTAAATCAGAGGGAAGGTTTAAGCCTGATAAGGACCGGAATGAGTTGTGGCGTAAAGCCCTACAATTAGGGGTGCCCCGACAATTCTTGCACGGTGACCCTACGGGAGATCTCCGTACGCTAGTCCAATCTCTACCTAGAAAGAATAATGCGGCTGGGGAGAAAAGTCTAACCAGAGAATCCCCAAGCCGTGAGAAAACTGTGCCTTCTGCACCGGAACATAACTTGATTGATTTGACAGAGTCCCAGCCACAACACTCCTATCCCCGGGGAGGGCACTGAGCAACCCTGTCGGGCAGGTACTAGCAATCCAATGGCGCTCTCATAAAGACTCCGAACCTGTTATTGTCATTCCTGTTGGACCCCGGAAGATATTGGTAAATTTTATTATTGATACCGGAGCCCAAATGTCTGCAATCACTAACGAAACAGCACAACTTCTAGGTATAAATCCCACCCGACGCAGAGTCAACTTCACAGGAATTGATGGTGTGGTAAAAACATGCCCCACTGCAAAAATTAACCTCTGGTTGCCGGGAGAGCAGCGAATGACTAGGGCAGAAGTGTTAGTGGGTGCCTCACGTAGACCCGACTCAAAGTGTCAGGGACCCGCACAGGAAGTTAAATTCCTGGGGGTCTGGTGGATTAAGGGAGCTGCTTCTGTCCCTCAGGATACCCTGAAAAAATAGAACATGGACAGAATCCTTCCAGCACGAAGGAGTTACAGCAGGTCCTGGGAACTTTAAGTTATTGGCGTAAACACATCCCTGGCTTTTCCATCATTGCTCGCCCCCTTCATAGCTTGCCAAAAAAGGGTAAATCCTGGGTGTGGACTGAACAACACACTAATGCTCTGCAATTACTAATAAAGGAGCTAAGGTTATTCCAACAACTTGGCCCCATACATCCAACTGACCCTGTCCATGTAGAATGGGGGCTCAGTGAACATGGTTCCCGTTGTAATTTATGGCAGAAGGGACCAGCAGGACCGGAGAGACCATTAGAATTTTGCTCCCACTCCTTCAATGATACTGAATGCAGCTATTCAGACCTGGAGAAGGGTTTACTGTCCCTGGTGCGAGCGTTGCAACGAGCAGAGCAGATAAGAAGAGAACAGAGTGTGATCTTTCCTGGGACCTTTTCGCCTCCCAGATGTGGTCCTTAAAGGGACACCACCACCAGCTGGCATTGCCCAGAGACCTACAGTTCGAAAGTGGTATGCTTATTTAGAAGGCATTAATGAAATCAAGCCAGTCTCTGAAGGCAGTGTTAAAGTATCCAAGGCTACTTCACAAGGATACCAAAGGATATAGATGGTGCCCTATTGTTCCAATCCCCACCAAACAGACCATCTCCGATCCAAGAAGCACCTCCTTTGAGGGACAGCAGTGATCTTAGAGGAGTGTGGTTTACTGGTGCGTCATCTCACCGTTAAAAAAATAAGTGCAAATATAAGGCCGTAGCACTGGAAGTAACAACGGGGGAAAGAGCAATTGAAATAGGGGAGGGTAGGGGAACTCAGAGCTGTCCTACTAGCTGCACAACATGGAGCCACCTCCTTTTACGCTGACTCATATGCTGTTCTTAAAGGAGCCACTGAATGGCTAGGACACTGGGCAGCCAACGATTGGCAGGTGAATAGAGTCCCAGTTTGGGAGACAGATAATTGGAAGCAACTGTTGGAAATAGGAGGACAGAGACCATTGCACATTGCTTGAGTAAAAGGCCACGATCGTTCAAACTCGATCACTGCTCAGTTCAACCAACAGGTAGATGGCCTCACGCGGCTACAACAAATTGACATTGTAGATGATGGTCGGGAATGGGAACGCTTACTTGAATCGTTACATGTTAAACGTGGCCGCACAGGCCGTCCTGACCTGTATCGGGAAGGTGGGTGGCTTGTGTCAGTTAAGCTGTGCGAACAAATAGTAACTGCCTGTTCACAATGTCGCCTACGACTCAGCAAAGATCATCCGAGTAAGGCGCCTCCCTTACACATGCGGGACAAGAAAGCGTTGTGGCATTCATGGCAGCTTGATTATATTGGGCCCTTGAGATCATCAGGTGGGAAAAGATATGTCCTGGTAGGAGTGGAGATTATCTCCAGCCTCAGTATGGCCAGCAGTTTCAAACCAGCTACGAGGGACAACACAGTGAAAGGCCTAACAGGGTGGTTCAGCACACTTCCCCTTCCCGACGAAATCCAGAGTGATAACGTTTCACACTTTACGGCTTCGGTGGTACAAGATTGGGCCAAGGAAGAAGGGATTCGATGGGTATTTCATACTCCCTATTATCCCCAGGCTAATGGCATTGTTGAACGCACCAATAGATTGGTTAAGCGTTTTGCAAAAAGTCATGAACCTGGTTGGCATTTGCGATTGGATGATGCCATCTATCAACTAAATAACAAATGGAGTGGAGACGGCTGTCCTAAAATGAAAGCTTTCTGTGTACCTGCCAATATTATCTCGCCAAAGGCTGCCAATGAACCGGGAAAATACCCCGGAAGATTTCACCCTGGACTACCTGTGCTAGTGAAAATGCCTCAAAATGGGACGGTGCCAATGGTGCTAGCTACTCCCAAAAATCCCTATGCATGGGAAGCCAAGGATTGTTCAGGGAAGATACACCGGATCAGCACCCGGTGGACCGCACCTTCTTTTTAACCCCGTCGGTCGAATAAGACCGAGCAGATTTTCTTTTCCTTTATGTCTTACAGGAACCTTGGATGAGCTGTACAGACGGATTGGCCTACGCTACCTTTGAATGTCTCCAGGGAATCCTGACATTGAACCTGGCAATAATACTACTTTTATGATGTATGGCTATTTGGAGGCCCAAATTCTAAAATGACGAATTGGCAGATGGAATTGATGCTATTCAGTTTCACCTTTTTATTCCCTGTTGTTTGTAGTCAAAGAGACCCAGAGTGGCCATGGTCTCAAGCCTTTCTCGTCTATAATACAAGACTACAGGGAGACCTCATGCTAACGCACCCTTTCCCAATATAGTCAAGCACAGTCTCTGGGGTTTCATCGGGATGTGTCTCAAAGTGACAAGCATTCTGGTTGGTGTCAAGACAAAGGTCTTGTGCTTTGAGAGTATTACTCTCACAAATGAATCCTTGTTGGTCTCGTGAAACGCATGCGTCAACATCAGCAGTTTGCCATTTAGTCTCATTTTGTCGTGCCCAACCTCTGTGCTGTGTTGGATAGAGTAGAGCTCCTTGATGATTCAACCCCAGTGCGATGATTGGGTATATGGTGGATACTGAGGCATTGCGTATCGTTAAGACAAAAGCTGTGGCTTTGCTCTCAGTGGGATCGTAGGTGAAATTAACCAGATACCACCAGGATTGAAATTTTCTCTCAAACTCAATTGCGTTATCCCATATTACTTTTCGAATTTCGGTGGGCAAGGTGCCTTCTTCACCTTCCCTTATGATTTATGAGTTTTTGCAAAACGCTTAACCAATCCGTTGGTGCATTCAACAATGCCATTAGCCTGAGGATAATAGGGAGTATGAAATACCCATCGAATCCCTTCTTCTTTGGCCCAATCTTGTACCACTGTAGCGGTAAAGTGTGAACCGTTATCACTTTGGATTTCCTCGGGAAGGGGAAGTGTGCTGAACCACCCTTTTAGGCCTTTCACTGTGTTGTCCCCAGCAGCTGATTTGAAGCCAGTGGCCATACTGAGGCTGGAGATAATCTCCACTCCGACTAGGACATATCTTTTCCCACCTGATGATCTCAAGGGCCCAATATAATCAATCTGCCATGAATGCCACAACATTTTCTTGTCCCGCATGTGTAAGGGAGGCGCCTTACTCAGATGATCTTTGCTGAGTCGTAGGCGACATTGTGACCAGGCAGTTACTACTTGTTCGCACAGCTTAACCGACACAGGCCACCCCCGGGCTAGACCTTCCTGATACAGATCAGCACGGCCTGTATGGCCAGGCTTAATATGTAACCATTCCCGACCATCATCTACAGTGTCAATTTGTTGTAGCCGCGTGAGGCTATCTACCTGTTGGTTGAACTGAGCAGTGATCGAGTTTGAACGATCGTGGCCTTTTACCCAAGCAATGTGCAATGGTCTCTGTCCTCCTATTTCCAACAGTTGCTTCCAACTGTCTGTCTCCAGATCGGGACTCTATTCACCTGCCAATCATTGGCTGCCCAGTGTCCTAGCCATTCAGTGGCTCCTTTAAAAACAGCATATGAGTCAGTGTAAATGTAAGTAGCTCCATGTTGTGCAGCTAGTAGGACGGCTCTGAGTTCCCCTACTTGTGCCCTACCTTCTCCTGTTTCAATTGCTCTTTCCCCCGTTGCTACTTCCAGTGCTACGGCCTTGTATTTCCACTTGCTGTTCTCACGGTGAGATGACACACCAGTAAACCACACTCCTGTAAGATCACTGCCTGCTTTCAGAGGAGGTGCTTCTTGGATTGGAGATGGTCTGTTTGGTGGGGATTGGAACAATAGGGCACCATCTCTATCCTTCTGGAGCATGGATACTTTGATACTACCTTCAGAGACTGGCATGATATCATTAATGCCTTCTAAATAAGCATACCACTTTCGAACTGTGGGTTTCTGGGGAATGCCAGCTGGTGGTGGTGTCCCTTTAAGGACCACATCTGGGAGGCGAAAAGGGCCCCGAACAATCACGCTCTGTTGTCTCCTTATCTGCTCTGCTCGTTGCAATGCTCGCACCAGGGACAGTAAACCCTTCTCCAGGTCTGAATAGCTGCTCTCAGTATCATTAAAGGCGTGAGAGCTAAATTCTAATGGTCTCTCCGGTCCTGCTGGTCCCTTCTGGCATAAATTACAATGGGAACCATGTTCACTGAGCCCCCATTCTACATGGACAGGGTCAGTTGGATGTATGGGGCCAAGTTGTTGGAATAACCTTAGCTCTTTTATTAGCAATTCTAGTGCATTAGTGTGTTGTTCAGTCGACTCCCAGGATTTACCTTTTTTGAGCAAACAATAAAGGGGGCGAGCAATGATGGAAAAGCCAGGGATGTGTTTACGCTAATAACTTAAAGTTCCCAGGACTTGCTGTAACTCCTTCGTGCTGGAAGGATTCTGTCCATGTTCTATTTTTTCAGGGTATCCTGAGGGACAGAAGCAGCTCCCTTAATCCACCAGACCCCCAGGAATTTAACTTCCTGTGCGGGTCCCTGACACTTTGAGTCGGGAATTTCCAATCCCAAATCTGATAATGTTTTTCGGATGTTTTCCATCATGTCTTGTACACTTTCTTGGTTCTCTCCCCTATTAAGATGTCATCAATAATATATTGGTATACTGTACATCCCTGTGAAACAGGAATCTCTGATAGCACTTTAGCCAAAGCATTATGGGCAATAGTGGGGGAATGTTTGTATCCTTGTGGAAAGCGGTTAAAGGTATATTGCACTCCTTTCCATGTGAATGCAAACTGCGCTTTGTCCTGCTCAAGGAGGAGAATCATAAAAAAATATGTCTTTAAAATCTAAGGCAACCCTGCAAGGATGGGCAGCTCCTTTTATCATTGTCACAATTTCCGCGATATTTGGAACAGCAGCAGTCAGAGGTGCAGTGTTGGCGTTTAATTTTCCGTAATCTACTGTGAAACGCCATTGCCTTTTTGGTTTCTTTACTGGCCACACCGGTGAAAAATAAGGCGAGTGAATCCTCTTAATGATGTCCCTTTTTTTCTAAATTTGATACCAATCTGTCTGCTCCTGCAACAGCAGTTGCAGGCAGTGGATACTACAGGACACCAGAGATTTTAGAGGGAGGGAAAAGTATGGAAGTTTCCAATAGACTCAATTTCACTGTGTCTATTACTTTTTCAAATCCTGCAAAACTTCACACTGTGGAGACATCATTAAGAAAAGTCATTAAGAAACCCTCGGACGGCAGGCTTTCGCGACGCCTTCAGCCTCAAAATCACCCTTTCCCACGTGGCGCCGCGCCAGGCACAAAAATGGCCATACGGCTGGAGATGGGTCCCCCGCCCAAAGAGCCAGCAGGGAAAACTATGCCTTGTTCTAAAGCTCTTTGGGAACCGCTTGCGTAGCCCCACAGACCTGGGGGCTGCGGGCTTTCCTGCTGCCTTTAGCCTCGACACCACCCTTTCCCTCTTGGCGCCGCGCCAGGCACAAAAATGGCCGTACGGCTGGAGATGGGTCCCCCGCCCAAAGAGCCAGCAGGGAAAACTATGCCTTGTTCTAAAGCTCTTTGGAACCGCTTGCGTAGCCGCACAGACCTGGGGGGCTGCGGGCTTTGCTGCTGCCTTCAGCCTCAAAGCCACCCTTTCCCACTTGGCGCCGGGCCAGGCGCAAAAATGGCCATACGGCTGGAGATGGGTTCCCCCGCCCAAAGAGCCAGCAGGGAAAACTATGCCTTGTTCTAAAGCTCTTTGTGATCCGCTTGTGTAGCCGCAGAGACCTGGGGCTGCAGGCTTTCCTGCTTGCCTTCAGCCTCAAAACCATCCTAAACCACTACGCACCGCGCAGGCACAAAAATAGCCATAGGGCTGGAGATGGGTCCCCCCGCCCAAAGAGCCAGCAGGGAAAACTATGCCTTATTCTAAAGCTCTTTGGGAACCGCTTGCGTAGCCCCACACACCTGGGGGCTGCGGGCTTTCCTGCTGCCTTCAGCCTCAAAACCACCCTTTCCCACTTGGCGCTGCGCCAGGCACAAAAATGGCCATACGGCTGGAGATGGGTCCCCCGCCCAAAGAGCCAGCAGGGAAAATTATGCCTTGTTTTAAAGCTCTTTGGGAACCGCTTGCGTAGCCCTACAGACCTGGGGGCTGCGGGCTTTCCTGCTGCATTCAAGCCTCAAAGCCACCCTTTCCCACTGGGCGCCGGGCCAGGCACAAAAATGGCCTGTGGCTGGAGATGGGTCCCCCGCCCAAAGAGCCAGCAGGGAAAACTATGCCTTGTTCTAAAGCTCTTTGGGAACCGCTTGCTTGGCCCCACAGACCCTGGGGCTGCAGGCTTTGCTGCTGCCTTCAGCCTCAAAGCCACCCTTTCCCACTTGGCGCCCTATCAAGCACAAAAATGGCCTATGGCTGGAGATGGGTCCCATGCCCAAAGAGCCAGCAGGGAAAACTATGCCTTGTTCTAAAGCTCTTGGGAACCGCTTGCTTGGCCCCACAGACGTGGGGGCTGCGGGCTTTCCTGCTGCCTTCAGCCTCGACACCACCCCTTTCCCACTTGGCGCCGCGCCAGGCACAAAAATGGCCATACGGCTGGAGATGGGTCCCCCGCCCAAAGAGCCAGCAGGGAAAACTATGCCTTGTTCTAAAGCTCTTTGGGAACCGCTTGCGTAGCCCCACAGACCTGGGGGCTGCGGGCTTTCCTGCTGCCTTCACCCTCAAAACCACCCTTTCCCACTTGGCACTGCTCCAGGTTCAAAAATGGCCATACGGCTGGAGATGGGTCCCCCGCCCAGAGAGCCAGCAGGGAAAACTATGCCTTGTTCTAAAGCTCTTTGGGAACCGCTTGCGTAGCCCCACAGACCTGGGGGCTGCGGGCTTTCCTGCTGCCTTCAGCCTCAAAGCCACCCTTTCCCTCTTGGCGCCGGGCCAGGCACAAAAATGGCCATACGGCTGGAGATGGGTCCCCCGCCCAAAGAGCCAGCAGGGAAAACTATGCCTTGTTCTAAAGCTCTTTGGGAACCGCTTGCGTAGCCCCACAGACCCTGGGGCTGCAGGGGTTTGTGCTGCCTTCAGCGTCAAAGCCACCCTTTCCCACTTGGCGCTGCGCCATGCACAAAAATGGCCGTACGGCTGGAGATGGGTCCCCCGCCCAAAGAGCCAGCAGGGAAAACTATGCCTTGTTCTAAAGCTCTTTGGAACCGCTTGCGTAGCCCCACACACCTGGGGGCTGCGGGCTTTCCTGCTGCCTTCAGCCTCAAAACCACCCTTTCCCACTTGGCCCCCGGCCAGGCACAAAAATGGCCATACGGCTGGAGATGGGTCCCCCGCCCAAAGAGCCAGCAGGGAAAATTATGCTTGTTTTAAAGCTCTTTGGGAACCGCTTGCGTAGCCCTACAGACCTGGGGGCTGCGGGCTTTCCTGCTGCATTCAAGCCTCAAAGCCACCCTTTCCCACTGGGCGCCGGGCCAGGCACAAAAAATGGCCTGTGGCTGGAGATGGGTCCCCCGCCCAAAGAGCCAGCAGGGAAAACTATGCCTTGTTCTAAAGCTCTTTGGGAACCGCTTGCTTGGCCCAACAGACGTGGGGGCTCCAGGCTTTGCTGCTGCCTTCAGCGTCAAAACCACCCTTTCCCACTACGCACCGCGCCAGGCACAAAAATGGCCATACGGCTGGAGATGGGTCCCCCGCCCAAAGAGCCAGCAGGGAAAACTATGCCTTGTTCTAAAGCTCTTTGGGAACCGCTTGCTTGGCCCCACAGACGTGGGGGCTGCGGGCTTTCCTGCTGCCTTCAGCCTCAAAACCACCCTATGCCACTACATACCGCGTCAGGCACAAAAATAGCCATACGGCTGGAGATGGGTCCCCCACCCAAAGAGCCAGCAGGGAAAATTATGCCTTGTTCTAAAGCTCTTTGGGAACCGCTTGCGTAGCCGCACAGACGTGGGGGCTGCGGGCTTTCCTGCTGCCTTCAGCCTCGACACCACCCTTTCCCACTTGGCGCCCTATCAAGCACAAAAATGGCCTATGGCTGGAGATGGGTCCCATGCCCAAAGAGCCAGCAGGGAAAACTATGCCTTGTTCTAAAGCTCTTTGGGAACCGCTTGCGTAGCCCCACACACGTGGGGGCTGCGGGCTTTCCTGCTGCCTTCAGCCTCAAAACCACCCTTTCCCACTTGGCACTGCTCCAGGCTCAAAAATGGCCATACGGCTGGAGATGGGTCCCCCGCCCAGAGAGCCAGCAGGGAAAACTATGCCTTGTTCTAAAGCTCTTTGGGAACCGCTTGCGTAGCCCCACACACCTGGGGGCTGCGGGCTTTCCTGCTGCCTTCAGCCTCAAAGCCACCCTTTCGCACTTGGGGCTTCGCCAGGCACAAAAATGGCCATATGGCTGGAGATGGGTCCCATGCCCAAAGAGCCAGCAGGGAAAACTATGCCTTGTTCTAAAGCTCTTTGGGAACCGCTTGCGTAGCCCCACAGACCTGGGGGCTGCGGGCTTTGCTGCTGCCTTCACCCTCAAAGCCACCCTTTCCCACTTGGCGCCGCGCCAGGCACAAAAATGGCCATACGGCTGGAGATGGGTCCCCCGCCCAAAGAGCCAGCAGGGAAAACTATGCCTTGTTCTAAAGCTCTTTGGGAACCGCTTGCGTAGCCCCACAGACCTGGGGGCTGCAGTCTTTGCTGCTGCCTTCAGCGTCAAAACCACCCTTTCCCACTACGCACCGCGCCAGGCACAAAAATGGCCATACGGCTGGAGATGGGTCCCCCGCCCAAAGAGCCAGCAGGGAAAACTATGCCTTGTTCTAAAGCTCTTTGGGAACCGCTTGCTTGGCCCCACAGACGTGGGGGCTGCGGGCTTTCCTGCTGCCTTCAGCCTCAAAACCACCCTATGCCACTACGCACCGCGTCAGGCACAAAAATAGCCATACGGCTGGAGATGGGTCCCCCACCCAAAGAGCCAGCAGGGAAAATTATGCCTTGTTCTAAAGCTCTTTGGGAACCGCTTGCGTAGCCGCACAGACCTGGGGGCTGCGGGCTTTCCTGCTGCCTTCAGCCTCGACACCACCCTTTCCCACTTGGCGCCCTATCAAGCACAAAAATGGCCTATGGCTGGAGATGGGTCCCATGCCCAAAGAGCCAGCAGGGAAAACTATGCCTTGTTCTAAAGCTCTTTGGGAACCGCTTGCGTAGCCCCACACACGTGGGGGCTGCGGGCTTTCCTGCTGCCTTCAGCCTCAAAACCACCCTTTCCCACTTGGCACTGCTCCAGGCTCAAAAATGGCCATACGGCTGGAGATGGGTCCCCCGCCCAGAGAGCCAGCAGGGAAAACTATGCCTTGTTCTAAAGCTCTTTGGGAACCGCTTGCGTAGCCCCACAGACCTGGGGGCTGCGGGCTTTCCTGCTGCCTTCAGCCTCAAAGCCACCCTTTCCCACTTGGCGCCGGGTCAGGGACAAAAATGGCCATACGGCTGGAGATGGGTCCCATGCCCAAAGAGCCAGCAGGGAAAACTATGCCTTGTTCTAAAGCTCTTTGGGAACCGCTTGCGTAGCCCCACAGACGTGGGGGCTGCGGGCTTTCCTGCTGCCTTCAGCCTCAAAACCACCCTATGCCACTACGCACCGCGTCAGGCACAAAAATAGCCATATGGCTGGAGATGGGTCCCCCACCCAAAGAGCCAGCAGGGAAAACTATGCCTTGTTCTAAAGCTCTTTGGGAACCGCTTGCGTAGCCCCACAGACCTGGGGGCTGCAGGCTTTCCTGCTGTCTTCAGCCTCAAAGCCACCCTTTCCCACTTGGCGCCCTATCAGGCACAAAAATGGCCTATGGGTGGAGATGGGTCCCATGCCCAAAGAGCCAGCAGGGAAAACTATGCCTTGTTCTAAAGCTCTTTGGGAACCGCTTGCGTAGCCCCACAGACCTGGGGGCTGCGGGCTTTCCTGCTGCCTTCAGCCTCGATACCACCATTTCCCACTTGGCGCTGCGCCATGCACAAAAATGGCCATACGGCTGGAGATGGGTCCCCCGCCCAAAGAGCCAGCACGGAAAACTATGCCTTGTTCTAAAGCTCTTTGGGAACCGCTTGCATAGCCCCACAGACCTGGGGGCTGCGGGCTTTCCTGCTGCCTTTAGCCTCGACACCACCCTTTCCCTCTTGGCGCCGCGCCAGGCACAAAAATGGCCGTACGGCTGGAGATGGGTCCCCCGCCCAAAGAGCCAGCAGGGAAAACTATGCCTTGTTCTAAAGCTCTTTGGGAACCGCTTGCGTAGCCCCACAGACCTTGGGGCTCCGGGCTTTCCTGCTGCCTTCAGCCTCGACAGCACCCTTTCCCACTTGGCTTCGCGCCAGGCACAAAAATGGCCTATGGCTGGAGATGGGTCCCATGCCCTAAGAGCCAGCAGGGAAAACTATGCCTTGTTCTAAAGCTCTTTGGGAACCGCTTGCGTAGCCCCACAGACCTGGGGGCTGCGGGCTTTCCTGCTGTCTTCAGCCTCAAAGCAACCCTTTCCCACTTGGCGCCCTATCAAGCACAAAAATGGCCTATGGCTGGAGATGGGTCCCATGCCCAAAGAGCCAGCAGGGAAAACTATGCCTTGTTCTAAAACTCTTTGGGAACCGCTTGCGTAGCCCCACACACCTGGGGGCTGCGGGCTTTCCTGCTGCCTTCAGCCTTGACACCACCCTTTCCCACTTGGCGCCCTATCAAGCACAAAAATGGCCTATGGCTGGAGATGGGTCCCATGCCCAAAGAGCCAGCAGGGAAAACTATGCCTTGTTCTAAAGCTCTTTGGGAACCGCTTGCTTGGCCCCACAGACCTGGGGGCTGCGGGCTTTCCTGCTGCCTTCAGCCTCGACACCACCCTTTCAAACTTGGCGCCACGCTAGGCACAAAAATGGCCATACGGCTGGAGATGGGTCCCCCGCCCAAAGAGCCAGCAGGGAAAACTATGCCTTGTTCTAAAGCTCTTTGGGAACCGCTTGCGTAGCCCCACAGACCTGGGGGCTGTGGGCTTTCCTGCTGCCTTCACCCTCAAAACCACCCTTTCCCACTTGGCACTGCTCCAGGCTCAAAAATGGCCATACGGCTGGAGATGTGTCCCCCGCCCAAAGAGCCAGCAGGGAAAACTATGCCTTGTTCTAAAGCTCTTTGGGAACCGCTTGCGTAGCCCCACAGACCTGGGGGCTGCGGGCTTTCCTGCTGCCTTCAGCCTCAAAGCCACCCTTTCCCACTTGGCGCCGGGCCAGGCACAAAAATGGCCATACGGCTGGAGATGGGTCCCCCGCCCAAAGAGCCAGCAGGGAAAACTATGCCTTGTTCTAAAGCTCTTTGGGAACCGCTTGCGTAGCCCCACAGACCTGGGGGCTGCAGTCTTTGCTGCTGCCTTCAGCCTCAACACAACCCTTTCCCACTTGGCGCCGGGCCAGGGACAAAAATGGCCATACGGCTGGAGATGTGTCCCCTGCCCAAAGAGCCAGCAGGGAAAACTATGCCTTGTTCTAAAGCTCTTTGGTGAACCGCTTGCGTAGCCCCACAGACGTGGGGGCTGCGGGCTTTCCTGCTGCCTTCAGCGTCAAAACCACCCTTTCCCACTACGCACCGCGCCAGGCACAAAAATGGCCATACGGCTGGAGATGGGTCCCCCGCCCAAAGAGCCAGCAGGGAAAACTATGCCTTGTTCTAAAGCTCTTTGGGAACCGCTTGCTTGGCCCCACAGACGTGGGGGCTGCGGGCTTTCCTGCTGCCTTCAGCCTCAAAACCACCCTATGCCACTACGCACCGCGTCAGGCACAAAAATAGCCATACGGCTGGAGATGGGTCCCCCACCCAAAGAGCCAGCAGGGAAAACTATGCCTTGTTCTAAAGCTCTTTGGGAACCGCTTGCGTAGCCCCACAGACCTGGGGGCTGCAGGCTTTCCTGCTGTCTTTAGCCTCAAAGCCACCCTTTCTCACTTGGCGCCCTATCAGGCACAAAAATGGCCTATGGGTGGAGATGGGTCCCATGCCCAAAGAGCCAGCAGGGAAAACTATGCCTTGTTCTAAAGCTCTTTGGGAACCGCTTGCGTAGCCCCACAGACCTGGGGGCTGCGGGCTTTCCTGCTGCCTTCAGCCTCAAAGCCACCCTTTCCCACTTGGCGCTGCGCCATGCACAAAAATGGCCATACGGCTGGAGATGGGTCCCCCGCCCAGAGAGCCAGCAGGGAAAACTATGCCTTGTTCTAAAGCTCTTTGGGAACTGCTTGCGTAGCTCCACAGACCTGGTGGCTGCGGGCTTTCCTGCTGCCTTTAGCCTCGACACCACCCTTTCCCTCTTGGCGCCGCGCCAGGCACAAAAATGGCCGTACGGCTGGAGATGGGTCCCCCGCCCAAAAAGCCAGCAGGGAAAATTATGCCTTGTTCTAAAGCTCTTTGGGAACCGCTTGCGTAGCCGCACAGACCTGGGGGCTGCGGGCTTTCCTGCTGCCTTCAGCCTCGACACCACCCTTTCCCACTTGGCGCCCTATCAAGCACAAAAATGGCCTATGGCTGGAGATGGTCCCATGCCCAAAGAGCCAGCAGGGAAAACTATGCCTTGTTCTAAAGCTCTTTGGGAACCGCTTGCGTAGCCCCACACACGTGGGGGCTGCGGGCTTTCCTGCTGCCTTCAGCCTCAAAACCACCCTTTCCCACTTGGCCCCCGGCCAGGCACAAAAATGGCCATACGGCTGGAGATGGGTCCCCCGCCCAAAGAGCCAGCAGGGAAAATTATGCCTTGTTCTAAAGCTCTTTGGGAACCGCTTGCGTAGCCCCACAGACCTGGGGGCTGCAGGCTTTGCTGCTGCCTTCAGCCTCAAAACCACCCTTTCCCACTTGGCGCTGCGCCAGGCACAAAAATGGCCATATGGCTGGAGATGGGTCCCCCGCCCAAAGAGCCAGCAGGGAAAATTATGCCTTGTTCTAAAGCTCTTTGGGAACCGCTTGCGTAGCCCCACAGACCTGGGGGCTGCGGGCTTTCCTGCTGCCTTCAAGCCTCAAAGCCACCCTTTCCCACTGGGCGCCGGGCCAGGCACAAAAATGGCCTATGGCTGGAGATGGGTCCCCCGCCCAAAGAGCCAGCAGGGAAAACTATGCCTTGTTCTAAAGCTCTTTGGGAACTGCTTGCGTAGCCCCACAGACCTGGGGGCTGCGGGCTTTCCTGCTGCCTTCAGCCTCGACACCACCCTTTCCCACTTGGCACTGCTCCAGGCTCAAAAATGGCCATACGGCTGGAGATGGGTCCCCCGCCCAGAGAGCCAGCAGGGAAAACTATGCCTTGTTCTAAAGCTCTTTGGGAACCGCTTGCGTAGCCCCACAGACCTGGGGGCTGCGGGCTTTCCTGCTGCCTTCAGCCTCAAAGCCACCCTTTCCCACTTGGCGCCGGGCCAGGCACAAAAATGGCCATACGGCTGGAGATGGGTCCCCTGCCAAAAGAGCCAGCAGGGAAAACTATGCCTTGTTCTAAAGCTCTTTGGGAACCGCTTGCGTAGCCCCACAGACCTGGGGGCTGCGGGCTTTCCTGCTGCCTTCAGCCTCAAAGCCACCCTTTCGCACTTGGGGCTTCGCCAGGCACAAAAATGGCCATATGGCTGGAGATGGGTCCCCCGCCCAAAGAGCGAGCAGGGAAAACTATGCCTTGTTCTAAAGCTCTTTGGGAACCGCTTGCGTAGCCCCACAGACCTGGGGGCTGCGGGCTTTCCTGCTGCCTTCAGCCTCAAAGCCACCCTTTCCACTTGGCGCCGGGCCAGGGACAAAAATGGCCATACGGCTGGAGATGGGTCCCATGCCCAAAGAGCCAGCAGGGAAAACTATGCCTTGTTCTAAAGCTCTTTGGGAACCGCTTGCTTGGCCCCACAGACCTGGGGGCTGCAGGCTTTGCTGCTGCCTTCAGCCTCGACACCACCCTTACCCACTTGGCGCCGCGCCAGGCACAAAAATGGCCATACGGCTGGAGATGGGTCCCCCGCCCAAAGAGACAGCAGGGAAAACTATGCCTTGTTCTAAAGCTCTTTGGGAACCGCTTGCGTAGCCCCACAGACCTGGGGGCTGCGGGCTTTCCTGCTGCCTTCAGCGTCAAAACCACCCTTTCCCACTACGCACCGCGCCAGGCACAAAAATGGCCATACGGCTGGAGATGGGTCCCCCGCCCAAAGAGCCAGCAGGGAAAACTATGCCTTGTTCTAAAGCTCTTTGGGAACCGCTTGCTTGGCCCCACAGACGTGGGGGCTGCGGGCTTTCCTGCTGCCTTCAGCCTCAAAACCACCCTATGCCACTACGCACCGCGTCAGGCACAAAAATAGCCATACGGCTGGAGATGGGTCCCCCACCCAAAGAGCCAGCAGGGAAAACTATGCCTTGTTCTAAAGCTCTTTGGGAACCGCTTGCGTAGCCCCACAGACCTGGGGGCTGCAGGCTTTCCTGCTGTCTTCAGCCTCAAAGCCACCCTTTCCCACTTGGCGCCCTATCAGGCACAAAAATGGCCTATGGGTGGAGATGGGTCCCATGCCCAAAGAGCCAGCAGGGAAAACTATGCCTTGTTCTAAAGCTCTTTGGGAACCGCTTGCGTAGCCCCACAGACGTGGGGGCTGCGGGCTTTCCTGCTGCCTTCAGCCTCGATACCACCATTTCCCACTTGGCGCTGCGCCATGCACAAAAATGGCCATAAGGCTGGAGATGGGTCCCCCGCCCAAAGAGCCAGCAGGGAAAACTATGCCTTGTTCTAAAGCTCTTTGGGAACCGCTTGCGTAGCCCCACAGACCTGGGGGCTGCGGGCTTTCCTGCTGCCTTCAGCGTCAAAACCACCCTTTCCCACTACGCACCGCGCCAGGCACAAAAATGGCCATACGGCTGGAGATGGGTCCCCCGCCCAAAGAGCCAGTAGGGAAAACTATGCCTTGTTCTAAAGCTCTTTGGGAACCGCTTGCTTGGCCCCACAGACGTGGGGGCTGCGGGCTTTCCTGCTGCCTTCAGCCTCAAAACCACCCTATGCCACTACGCACCGCGTCAGGCACAAAAATAGCCATACGGCTGGAGATGGGTCCCCCACCCAAAGAGCCAGCAGGGAAAACTATGCCTTGTTCTAAAGCTCTTTGGGAACCGCTTGCGTAGCCCCACAGACCTGGGGGCTGCAGGCTTTCCTGCTGTCTTCAGCCTCAAAGCCACCCTTTCCCACTTGGCGCCCTATCAGGCACAAAAATGGCCTATGGGTGGAGATGGGTCCCATGCCCAAAGAGCCAGCAGGGAAAACTATGCCTTGTTCTAAAGCTCTTTGGGAACCGCTTGCTTGGCCCCACAGACGTGGGGGCTGCGGGCTTTCCTGCTGCCTTCAGCCTCGATACCACCATTTCCCACTTGGCGCTGCGCCATGCACAAAAATGGCCATAAGGCTGGAGATGGGTCCCCCGCCCAAAGAGCCAGCAGGGAAAACTATGCCTTGTTCTAAAGCTCTTTGGGAACCGCTTGCGTAGCCCCACAGACCTGGGGGCTGCGGGCTTTCCTGCTGCCTTTAGCCTCGACACCACCCTTTCCCTCTTGGTGCCGGGCCAGGCACAAAAATGGCCATATGGCTGGAGATGGGTCCCATGCCCAAAGAGCCAGCAGGGAAAACTATGCCTTGTTCTAAAGCTCTTTGGGAACCGCTTGCGTAGCCCCACAGACCTGGGGGCTGCGGGCTTTGCTGCTGCCTTCAGCCTCAAAGCCACCCTTTCCCACTTGGCGCCGCGCCAGGCACAAAAATGGCCATACGGCTGGAGATGGGTCCCCCGCCCAAAGAGCCAGCAGGGAAAACTATGCCTTGTTCTAAAGCTCTTTGGGAACCGCTTGCTTGGCCCCACAGACCTGGGGGCTGCAGTCTTTGCTGCTGCCTTCAGCCTCAACACCACCCTTTCCCACTTGGCGCCGGGCCAGGGACAAAAATGGCCATACGGCTGGAGATGGGTCCCCTGCCCAAAGAGCCAGCAGGGAAAACTATGCCTTGTTCTAAAGCTCTTTGGTGAACCGCTTGCGTAGCCCCACAGACGTGGGGGCTGCGGGCTTTCCTGCTGCCTTCAGCGTCAAAACCACCCTTTTCCACTACGCACCGCGCCAGGCACAAAAATGGCCATACGGCTGGAGATGGGTCCCCCGCCCAAAGAGCCAGCAGGGAAAACTATGCCTTGTTCTAAAGCTCTTTGGGAACCGCTTGCTTGGCCCCACAGACGTGGGGGCTGCGGGCTTTCCTGCTGCCTTCAGCCTCAAAACCACCCTATGCCACTACGCACCGCGTCAGGCTCAAAAATGGCCATACGGCTGGAGATGGGTCCCCCACCCAAAGAGCCAGCAGGGAAAACTATGCCTTGTTCTAAAGCTCTTTGGGAACCGCTTGCGTAGCCCCACAGACCTGGGGGCTGCAGGCTTTCCTGCTGTCTTTAGCCTCAAACCACCCTTTCTCACTTGGCGCCCTATCAGGCACAAAAATGGCCTATGGGTGGAGAGGGGTCCCATGCCCAAAGAGCCAGCAGGGAAAACTATGCCTTGTTCTAAAGCTCTTTGGGAACCGCTTGCGTAGCCCCACAGACCTGGGGGCTGCGGGCTTTCCTGCTGCCTTCAGCCTCAAAGCCACCCTTTCCCACTTGGCGCTGCGCCATGCACAAAAATGGCCATACGGCTGGAGATGGGTCCCCCGCCCAAAGAGCCAGCAGGGAAAACTATGCCTTGTTCTAAAGCTCTTTGGGAACCGCTTGCGTAGCCCCACAGACCTGGGGGCTGCGGGCTTTCCTGCTGCCTTTAGCCTCGACACCACCCTTTCCCACTTGGCCCCCGGCCAGGCACAAAAATGGCCATACGGCTGGAGATGGGTCCCCCGCCCAAAGAGCCAGCAGGGAAAATTATGCCTTGTTCTAAAGCTCTTTGGGAACCGCTTGCGTAGCCGCACAGACCTGGGGGCTGCGGGCTTTCCTGCTGCCTTTAGCCTCGACACCACCCTTTCCCTCTTGGCTCCGCGCCAGGCACAAAAATGGCCGTACGGCTGGAGATGGGTCCCCCGCCCAAAGAGCCAGCAGGGAAAACTATGCCTTGTTCTAAAGCTCTTTGGGAACCGCTTGCGTAGCCGCACAGACCTGGGGGCTGCGGGCTTTCCTGCTGCCTTCAGCCTCAAAGCCACCCTTTCCCACTTTGCGCCGCATCAGGCACAAAAATGGCCATACGGCTGGAGATGGGTCCCCCGCCCAAAGAGCCAGCAGGGAAAACTATGCCTTGTTCTAAAGCTCTTTGGGAACCGCTTGCGTAGCCCCACAGACCTGGGGGCTGCAGGCTTTCCTGCTGCCTTCAGCCTCAAAACCACCCTTTCCCACTACGCAACACGCCAGGCATAAAAATAGCCATACGACTGGAGATGGGTCCCCCGCCCAAAGAGCCAGCAGGGAAAACTATGCCTTGTTCTAAAGCTCTTTGGGAACCGCTTGCGTAGCACCACAGACCTTGGGGCTGCGGGCTTTCCTGCTGCCTTCAGCCTCGACAGCACCCTTTCCCACTTGGCTTCGCGCCAGGCACAAAAATGGCCTATGGCTGGAGATGGGTCCCATGCCCTAAGAGCCAGCTGGGAAAACTATGCCTTGTTCTAAAGCTCTTTGGGAACCGCTTGCGTAGCACCACAGACCTGGGGGCTGCAGGCTTTGCTCCTGCCTTCAGCCTCAAAGCCACCCTTTCCCACCTGGCGCCGCGCCAGGCTCAAAAATGGCCATACGGCTGGAGATGGGTCCCCCGCCCAGAGAGCCAGCAGCGAAAACTATGCCTTGTTCTAAAGCTCTTTGGGAACCGCTTGCGTAGCCCCACAGACCTGGGGGCTGCGGGCTTTCCTGCTGTCTTCAGCCTCAAAGCAACCCTTTCCCACTTGGCGCCCTATCAAGCACAAAAATGGCCTATGGCTGGAGATGGGTCCCATGCCCAAAGAGCCAGCAGGGAAAACTATGCCTTGTTCTAAAGCTCTTTGGGAACCGCTTGCGTAGCCCCACACACCTGGGGGCTGCGGGCTTTCCTGCTGCCTTCAGCCTCAAAACCACCCTTTCCCACTTGGCCCCCGGCCAGGCACAAAAATGGCCATACGGCTGGAGATGGGTCCCCCGCCCAAAGAGCCAGCAGGGAAAACTATGCCTTGTTCTAAAGCTCTTTGGGAACCGCTTGCGTAGCCCCACAGACCTGGGGGCTGCGGGCTTTGCTGCTGCCTTCAGCCTCAAAACCACCCTTTCCCACTTGGCGCTGCGCCAGGCACAAAAATGGCCATACGGCTGGAGATGGGTCCCCCGCCCAAAGAGCCAGCAGGGAAAATTATGCCTTGTTCTAAAGCTCTTTGGGAACCGCTTGCGTAGCCTCACAGACCTGGGGGCTGCGGGCTTTCCTGCTGCCTTCAAGCCTCAAAGCCACCCTTTCCCACTGGGCGCCGGGCCAGGCACAAAAATGGCCTATGGCTGGAGATGGGTCCCCCGAACAAAGAGCCAGCAGGGAAAACTATGCCTTGTTCTAAAGCTCTTTGGGAGCTGCTTGCATAGCCCCACAGACTTGGGGGCTGCAGGCTTTCCTGCTGCCTTCAGCCTCAAAGCCACCCTTTCCCACTTGGCGCCCTATCAAGCACAAAAATGGCCTATGGGTGGAGATGGGTCCCATGCCCAAAGAGCCAGCAGGGAAAACTATGCCTTGTTCTAAAGCTCTTTGGGAACCGCTTGCTTGGCCCCACAGACGTGGGGGCTGCGGGCTTTCCTGCTGCCTTCAGCCTCGACACCACCCTTTCCCACTTGGCGCCGCGCCAGGCACAAAAATGGCCATACGGCTGGAGATGGGTCCCCCGCCCAAAGAGCCAGCAGGGAAAACTATGCCTTGTTCTAAAGCTCTTTGGGAACCGCTTGCGTAGCCCCACAGACCTGGGGGCTGCGGGCTTTCCTGCTGCCTTCACCCTCAAAACCACCCTTTCCCACTTGGCACTGCTCCAGGCTCAAAAATGGCCATACGGCTGCAGATGGGTCCCCCGCCCAGAGAGCCAGCAGGGAAAACTATGCCTTGTTCTAAAGCTCTTTGGGAACCGCTTGCGTAGCCCCACAGACCTGGGGGCTGCGGGCTTTGCTGCTGCCTTCAGCCTCAAAGCCACCCTTTCCCACTTGGCGCCGGGCCAGGCACAAAAATGGCCATACGGCTGGAGATGGGTCCCCCGCCCAAAGAGCCAGCAGGGAAAACTATGCCTTGTTCTAAAGCTCTTTGGGAACCGCTTGCTTGGCCCCACAGACCTGGGGACTGCAGTCTTTGCTGCTGCCTTCAGCCTCAACACCACCCTTTCCCACTACGCACCGCGCCAGGCACAAAAATGGCCATACGGCTGGAGATGGGTCCCCTGCCAAAAGAGCCAGCAGGGAAAACTATGCCTTGTTCTAAAGCTCTTTGGGAACCGCTTGCGTAGCCCCACAGACCTGGGGGCTGCGGGCTTTCCTGCTGCCTTCAGATTCAAAGCCACCCTTTCCCTCTTGGGGCTTCGCCAGGCACAAAAATGGCCATACGGCTGGAGATGGGTCCCCCGCCCAAAGAGCGAGCAGGGAAAACTATGCCTTGTTCTAAAGCTCTTTGGGAACCGCTTGCGTAGCCCCACAGACCTGGGGGCTGCGGGCTTTCCTGCTGCCTTCAGGCTCGACACCACCCTTTCCCACTTGGCGCTGCGCCAGGCTCAAAAATGGCCATACGGCTGGAGATGGGTCCCCCGCCCAAAGAGCCAGCAGGGAAAACTATGCCTTGTTCTAAAGCTCTTTGGGAACCGCTTGCGTAGCCCCACAGACCTGGGGGCTGCGGGCTTTGCTGCTGCCTTCAGCCTCAAAGCCACCCTTTCCCACTTGGCGCCGCGCCAGGCACAAAAATGGCCTATGGCTGGAGATGGGTCCCATGCCCAAAGAGCCAGCAGGGAAAACTATGCCTTGTTCTAAAGCTCTTTGGGAACCGCTTGCTTGGCCCCACAGACGTGGGGGCTGCGGGCTTTCCTGCTGCCTTCAGCCTCAAAACCACCCTATGCCACAACGCACCGCGCCAGGCACAAAAATAGCCATACGTCTGGAGATGGGTCCCCCACCCAAAGAGCCAGCAGGGAAAACTATGCCTTGTTCTAAAGCTCTTTGGGAACCGCTTGCGTAGCCCCACAGACCTGGGGGCTGCGGGCTTTCCTGCTGCCTTCAGCCTCGACACCACCCTTTCCCACTTGGCGCCGCGCCAGGCACAAAAATGGCCATACGGCTGGAGATGGGTCCCCCGCCCAAAGAGCCAGCAGGGAAAACTATGCCTTGTTCTAAAGCTCTTTGGGAACCGCTTGCATAGCCCCACAGACCTGGGAGCTGCAGGCTTTCCTGCTGTCTTCAGCCTCAAAGCCACCCTTTCCCACTTGGCGCCCTATCAGGCACAAAAATGGCCTATGGCTGGAGATGGGTCCCATGCCCAAAGAGCGAGCAGGGAAAACTATGCCTTGTTCTAAAGCTCTTTGGGAACCGCTTGCGTAGCCCCACAGACCTGGGGGCTGCGGGCTTTCCTGCTGCCTTCAGCCTCAAAGCCACCCTTTCCCACTTGGCGCCGGGCCAGGGACAAAAATGGCCATACGGCTGGAGATGGGTCCCATGCCCAAAGAGCCAGCAGGGAAAACTATGCCTTGTTCTAAAGCTCTTTGGGAACCGCTTGCTTGGCCCCACAGACCTGGGGGCTGCAGGCTTTGCTGCTGCCTTCAGCCTCGACACCACCCTTACCCACTTGGCGCCGCGCCAGGCACAAAAATGGCCATACGGCTGGAGATGGGTCCCCCGCCCAAAGAGCCAGCAGGGAAAACTATGCCTTGTTCTAAAGCTCTTTGGGAACCGCTTGCGTAGCCCCACAGACCTGGGGGCTGCGGGCTTTCCTGCTGCCTTCAGCGTCAAAACCACCCTTTCCCACTACGCACCGCGCCAGGCACAAAAATGGCCATACGGCTGGAGATGGGTCCCCCGCCCAAAGAGCCAGCAGGGAAAACTATGCCTTGTTCTAAAGCTCTTTGGGAACCGCTTGCTTGGCCCCACAGACGTGGGGGCTGCGGGCTTTCCTGCTGCCTTCAGCCTCAAAACCACCCTATGCCACTACGCACCGCGTCAGGCACAAAAATAGCCATACGGCTGCAGATGGGTCCCCCACCCAAAGAGCCAGCAGGGAAAACTATGCCTTGTTCTAAAGCTCTTTGGGAACCGCTTGCGTAGCCCCACAGACCTGGGGGCTGCAGGCTTTCCTGCTGTCTTTAGCCTCAAAGCCACCCTTTCTCACTTGGCGCCCTATCAGGCACAAAAATGGCCTATGGGTGGAGATGGGTCCCATGCCCAAAGAGCCAGCAGGGAAAACTATGCCTTGTTCTAAAGCTCTTTGGGAACCGCTTGCGTAGCCCCACAGACCTGGGGGCTGCGGGCTTTCCTGCTGCCTTCAGCCTCAAAGCCACCCTTTCCCACTTGGCGCTGCGCCATGCACAAAAATGGCCATACGGCTGGAGATGGGTCCCCCGCCCAAAGAGCCAGCAGGGAAAACTATGCCTTGTTCTAAAGCTCTTTGGGAACCGCTTGCTTGGCCCCACAGACCTGGGGGCTGCGGGCTTTTCTGCTGCCTTTAGCCTCGACACCACCCTTTCCCTCTTGGCGCCGCGCCAGGCACAAAAATGGCCGTACGGCTGGAGATGGGTCCCCCGCCCAAAGAGCCAGCAGGGAAAATTATGCCTTGTTCTAAAGCTCTTTGGGAACCGCTTGCGTAGCCGCACAGACCTGGGGGCTGCGGGCTTTCCTGCTGCCTTCAGCCTCGACACCACCCTTTCCCATTTGGCGCCCTATCAAGCACAAAAATGGCCTATGGCTGGAGATGGGTCCCATGCCCAAAGAGCCAGCAGGGAAAACTATGCCTTGTTCTAAAGCTCTTTGGGAACCGCTTGCGTAGCCCCACAGACCTTGGGGCTGCGGGCTTTCCTGCTGCCTTCAGCCTCGACAGCACCCTTTCCCACTTGGCTTCGCGCCAGGCACAAAAATGGCCTATGGCTGGAGATGGGTCCCATGCCCTAAGAGCCAGCTGGGAAAACTATGCCTTGTTCTAAAGCTCTTTGGGAACCGCTTGCGTAGCACCACAGACCTGGGGGCTGCAGGCTTTGCTCCTGCCTTCAGCCTCAAAGCCACCCTTTCCCACCTGGCGCCGCGCCAGGCTCAAAAATGGCCATACGGCTGGAGATGGGTCCCCCGCCCAGAGAGCCAGCAGGGAAAACTATGCCTTGTTCTAAAGCTCTTTGGGAACCGCTTGCGTAGCCCCACAGACCTGGGGGCTGCGGGCTTTCCTGCTGTCTTCAGCCTCAAAGCAACCCTTTCCCACTTGGCGCCCTATCAAGCACAAAAATGGCCTATGGCTGGAGATGGGTCCCATGCCCAAAGAGCCAGCAGGGAAAACTATGCCTTGTTCTAAAGCTCTTTGGGAACCGCTTGCGTAGCCCCACACACCTGGGGGCTGCGGGCTTTCCTGCTGCCTTCAGCCTCGACACCACCCTTTCCCACTTGGCCCCCGGCCAGGCACAAAAATGGCCATACGGCTGGAGATGGGTCCCCCGCCCAAAGAGCCAGCAGGGAAAACTATGCCTTGTTCTAAAGCTCTTTGGGAACCGCTTGCGTAGCCCCACAGACCTGGGGGCTGCAGGCTTTGCTGCTGCCTTCAGCCTCAAAACCACCCTTTCCCACTTGGCGCTGCGCCAGGCACAAAAATGGCCATAGGGCTGGAGATGGGTCCCCCGCCCAAAGAGCCAGCAGGGAAAATTATGCCTTGTTCTAAAGCTCTTTGGGAACCGCTTGCGTAGCCCCACAGACCTGGGGGCTGCGGGCTTTCCTGCTGCCTTTAGCCTCGACACAACCCTTTCCCACTTGGCGCCGCGCCAGGCTCAAAAATGGCCATACGGCTGGAGATGGGTCCCCCTCCCAGAGAGCCAGCAGGGAAAACTATGCCTTGTTCTAAAGCTCTTTGGGAACCGCTTGCGTAGCCCCACAGACCTGGGGGCTGCGGGCTTTCCTGCTGCCTTCAAGCCTCAAAGCCACCCTTTCCCACTGGGCGCCGGGCCAGGCACAAAAATGGCCTATGGCTGGAGATGGGTCCCCCGAACAAAGAGCCATCAGGGAAAACTATGCCTTGTTCTAAAGCTCTTTGGGAACTGCTTGCGTAGCCCCACAGACCTGGGGGCTGCAGGCTTTCCTGCTGCCTTCAGCCTCAAAGCCACCCTTTCCCACTTGGCGCCCTATCAAGCACAAAAATGGCCTATGGCTGGAGATGGGTCCCAGGCCCAAAGAGCCAGCAGGGAAAACTATGCCTTGTTCTAAAGCTCTTTGGGAACCGCTTGCTTGGCCCCACAGACGTGGGGGCTGCGGGCTTTCCTGCTGCCTTCAGCCTCGACACCACCCTTTCCCACTTGGCGCCGCGCCAGGCACAAAAATGGCCATACGGCTGGAGATGGGTCCCCCGCCCAAAGAGCCAGCAGGGAAAACTATGCCTTGTTCTAAAGCTCTTTGGGAACCGCTTGCGTATCCCCACAGACCTGGGGGCTGCGGGCTTTCCTGCTGCCTTCACCCTCAAAACCACCCTTTCCCACTTGGCACTGCTCCAGGCTCAAAAATGGCCATACGGCTGCAGATGGGTCCCCCGCCCAGAGAGCCAGCAGGGAAAAATATGCCTTGTTCTAAAGCTCTTTGGGAACCGCTTGCGTAGCCCCACAGACCTGGGGGCTGCGGGCTTTGCTGCTGCCTTCAGCCTCAAAGCCACCCTTTCCCACTTGGCGCCGGGCCAGGCACAAAAATGGCCATACGGCTGGAGATGGGTCCCCCGCCCAAAGAGCCAGCAGGGAAAACTATGCCTTGTTCTAAAGCTCTTTGGGAACCGCTTGGTTGGCCCCACAGACCTGGGGGCTGCAGTCTTTGCTGCTGCCTTCAGCCTCAACACCACCCTTTCCCACTACGCACCGCGCCAGGCACAAAAATGGCCATACGGCTGGAGATGGGTCCCCTGCCAAAAGAGCCAGCAGGGAAAACTATGCCTTGTTCTAAAGCTCTTTGGGAACCGCTTGCGTAGCCCCACAGACCTGGGGGCTGCGGGCTTTGCTGCTGCCTTCAGCCTCAAAGCCACCCTTTCCCATTTGGCGCCGCGCCAGGCATAAAAATGGCCTATGGCTGGAGATGGGTCCCATGCCCAAAGAGCCAGCAGGGAAAACTATGCCTTGTTCTAAAGCTCTTTGGGAACCGCTTGCGTAGCCGCACAGACCTGGGGGCTGCGGGCTTTCCTGCTGCCTTCAGCCTCAAAACCACCCTTTCCCACTACGCACCGCGCCAGGCACAAAAATGGCCATATGGCTGGAGATGGGTCCCCCGCCCAAAGAGCCAGCAGGGAAAACTATGCCTTGTTCTAAAGCTCTCTGGGAACCGCTTGCTTGGCCCCACAGACGTGGGGGCTGCGGGCTTTCCTGCTGCCTTCAGCCTCAAAACCACCCTATGCCACTACGCACCGCGCCAGGCACAAAAATGGCCATACGTCTGGAGATGGGTCCCCCACCCAAAGAGCCAGCAGGGAAAACTATGCCTTGTTCTAAAGCTCTTTGGGAACCGCTTGCGTAGCCCCACAGACCTGGGGGCTGCGGGCTTTCCTGCTGCCTTCAGCCTCGACACCACCCTTTCCCACTTGGCGACGCGCCAGGCACAAAAATGGCCATACGGCTGGAGATGGGTCCCCCGCCCAAAGAGCCAGCAGGGAAAACTATGCCTTGTTCTAAAGCTCTTTGGGAACCGCTTGCATAGCCCCACAGACCTGGGAGCTGCAGGCTTTCCTGCTGTCTTCAGCCTCAAAGCCACCCTTTCCCACTTGGCGCCCTATCAGGCACAAAAATGGCCTATGGGTGGAGATGGGTCCCATGCCCAGAGAGCCAGCAGGGAAAACTATGCCTTATTCTAAAGCTCTTTGGGAACCGCTTGCTTGGCCCCACAGACGTGGGGGCTGCGGGCTTTCCTGCTGTCTTCAGCCTCGACACCACCCTTTCCCACTTGGCGCCCTATCAGGCACAAAAATGGCCATACGGCTGGAGATGGGTCCCCCGCCCAAAGAGCCAGCAGGGAAAACTATGCCTTGTTCTAAAGCTCTTTGGGAACCGCTTGCGTAGCCCCACAGACCTGGGGGCTGCAGGCTTTGCTGCTGCCTTCAGCCTCGACACCACCCTTACCCACTTGGCGCCGCGCCAGGCACAAAAATGGCCATACGGCTGGAGATGGGTCCCCCGCCCAAAGAGCCAGCAGGGAAAACTATGCCTTGTTCTAAAGCTCTTTGGGAACCGCTTGCGTAGCCCCACAGACCTGGGGGCTGCGGGCTTTCCTGCTGCCTTCAGCGTCAAAACCACCCTTTCCCACTACGCACCGCGCCAGGCACAAAAATGGCCATACGGCTGGAGATGGGTCCCCCGCCCAAAGAGCCAGCAGGGAAAACTATGCCTTGTTCTAAAGCTCTTTGGGAACCGCTTGCTTGGCCCCACAGACGTGGGGGCTGCGGGCTTTCCTGCTGCCTTCAGCCTCAAAACCACCCTATGCCACTACGCACCGCGTCAGGCACAAAAATGGCCATACGGCTGGAGATGGGTCCCCCACCCAAAGAGCCAGCAGGGAAAACTATGCCTTGTTCTAAAGCTCTTTGGGAACCGCTTGCGTAGCCCCACAGACCTGGGGGCTGCAGGCTTTCCTGCTGTCTTCAGCCTCAAAGCCACCCTTTCCCACTTGGCGCCCTATCAGGCACAAAAATGGCCTATGGGTGGAGATGGGTCCCATGCCCAAAGAGCCAGCAGGGAAAACTATGCCTTGTTCTAAAGCTCTTTGGGAACCGCTTGCGTAGCCCCACAGACGTGGGGGCTGCGGGCTTTCCTGCTGCCTTCAGCCTCGATACCACCATTTCCCACTTGGCGCTGCGCCATGCACAAAAATGGCCATACGGCTGGAGATGGGTCCCCCGCCCAAAGAGCCAGCAGGGAAAACTATGCCTTGTTCTAAAGCTCTTTGGGAACCGCTTGCGTAGCCCCACAGACCTGGGGGCTGCGGGCTTTCCTGCTGCCTTTAGCCTCGACACCACCCTTTCCCTCTTGGCGCCGGGCCAGGCACAAAAATGGCCATATGGCTGGAGATGGGTCCCATGCCCAAAGAGCCAGCAGGGAAAACTATGCCTTGTTCTAAAGCTCTTTGGGAACCGCTTGCGTAGCCCCACAGACCTGGGGGCTGCGGGCTTTGCTGCTGCGTTCAGCCTCAAAGCCACCCTTTCCCACTTGGCGCCGCACCAGGCACAAAAATGGCCATACGGCTGGAGATGGGTCCCATGCCCAAAGAGCCAGCAGGGAAAACTATGCCTTGTTCTAAAGCTCTTTGGGAACCGCTTGCTTGGCCCCACAGACCTGGGGGCTGCAGGCTTTGCTGCTGCCTTCAGCCTCGACACCACCCTTTCCCACTTGGCGCCGCGCCAGGCACAAAAATGGCCATACGGCTGGAGATGGGTCCCCCGCCCAAAGAGCCAGCAGGGAAAACTATGCCTTGTTCTAAAGCTCTTTGGGAACCGCTTGCGTAGCCCCTCAGACCTGGGGGCTGCGGGCTTTCCTGCTGCCTTCAGCGTCAAAACCACCCTATGCCACTACGCACCGCGTCAGGCACAAAAATAGCCATACGGCTGGAGATGGGTCCCCCACCCAAAGAGCCAGCAGGGAAAACTATGCCTTGTTCTAAAGCTCTTTGGGAACCGCTTGCGTAGCCCCACAGACCTGGGGGCTGCAGGCTTTCCTGCTGTCTTCAGCCTCAAAGCCACCCTTTCCCACTTGGCGCCCTATCAGGCACAAAAATGGCCTATGGGTGGAGATGGGTCCCATGCCCAAAGAGCCAGCAGGGAAAACTATGCCTTGTTCTAAAGCTCTTTGGGAACCGCTTGCGTAGCCCCACAGACGTGGGGGCTGCGGGCTTTCCTGCTGCCTTCAGCCTCGATACCACCATTTCCCACTTGGCGCCGCGCCAGGCACAAAAATGGCCATACGGCTGGAGATGGGTCCCCGCCCAAAGAGCCAGCAGGGAAAACTATGCCTTGTTCTAAAGCTCTTTGGGAACCGCTTGCGTAGCCCCACAGACCTGGGGGCTGCGGGCTTTCCTGCTGCCTTTAGCCTCGACACCACCCTTTCCCTCTTGGCGCCGCGCCAGGCACAAAAATGGCCGTACGGCTGGAGATGGGTCCCCCGCCCAATGAGCCAGCAGGGAAAACTATGCCTTGTTCTAAAGCTCTTTGGGAACCGCTTGCGTAGCCGCACAGACCTGGGGGCTGCGGGCTTTCCTGCTGCCTTCAGCCTCAAAGCCACCCTTTCCCACTTTGCGCCGCATCAGGCACAAAAATGGATATACGGCTGGAGATGGGTCCCCCGCCCAAAGAGCCAGCAGGGAAAACTATGCCTTGTTCTAAAGCTCTTTGGGAACCGCTTGCGTAGCCCCACAGACCTGGGGGCTGCAGGCTTTCCTGCTGCCTTCAGCCTCAAAACCACCCTTTCCCACTACGCAACGCGCCAGGCATAAAAATAGCCATACGACTGGAGATGGGTCCCCCGCCCAAAGAGCCAGCAGGGAAAACTATGCCTTGTTCTAAAGCTCTTTGGGAACCGCTTGCGTAGCCCCACAGACCTTGGGGCTGCGGGCTTTCCTGCTGCCTTCAGCCTCGACAGCACCCTTTCCCACTTGGCGCCGCGCCAGGCACAAAAATGGCCTATGTCTGGAGATGGGTCCCATGCCCTAAGAGCCAGCTGGGAAAACTATGCCTTGTTCTAAAGCTCTTTGGGAACCGCTTGCGTAGCACCACAGACCTGGGGGTTGCGGGCTTTGCTCCTGCCTTCAGCCTCAAAGCCACCCTTTCCCACCTGGCGCCGCGCCAGGCTCAAAAATGGCCATACGGCTGGAGATGGGTCCCCCGCCCAGAGAGCCAGCAGGGAAAACTATGCCTTGTTCTAAAGCTCTTTGGGAACCGCTTGCATAGCCCCACAGACCTGGGGGCTGCGGGCTTTCCTGCTGTCTTCAGCCTCAAAGCAACCCTTTCCCACTTGGCGCCCTATCAAGCACAAAAATGGCCTATGGGTGGAGATGGGTCCCATGCCCAAAGAGCCAGCAGGGAAAACTATGCCTTGTTCTAAAGCTCTTTGGGAACCGCTTGCTTGGCCCCACAGACCTAGGGGCTGCGGGCTTTCCTGCTGCCTTCAGCCTCAAAACCACCCTTTCCCACTTGGCCCCCGGCCAGGCACAAAAATGGCCATACGGCTGGAGATGGGTCCCCCGCCCAAAGAGCCAGCAGGGAAAACTATGCCTTGTTCTAATGCTCTTTGGGAACCGCTTGCGTAGCCCCACAGACCTGGGGGCTGCAGGCTTTGCTGCTGCCTTCAGCCTCAAAACCACCCTTTCCCACTTGGCGCTGCGCCAGGCACAAAAATGGCCATACGGCTGGAGATGGGTCCCCCGCCCAAAGAGCCAGCAGGGAAAATTATGCCTTGTTCTAAAGCTCTTTGGGAACCGCTTGCGTAGCCCCACAGACCTGGGGGCTGCGGGCTTTCCTGCTGCCTTTAGCCTCGACACAACCCTTTCCCACTTGGCGCCGCGCCAGGCTCAAAAATGGCCATACGGCTGGAGATGGGTCCCCCTCCCAGAGAGCCAGCAGGGAAAACTATGCCTTGTTCTAAAGCTCTTTGGGAACCGCTTGCGTAGCCCCACAGACCTGGGGGCTGCGGGCTTTCCTGCTGCCTTCAAGCCTCAAAGCCACCCTTTCCCACTGGGCGCCGGGCCAGGCACAAAAATGGCCATACGGCTGGAGATGGGTCGCCCGAACAAAGAGCCAGCAGGGAAAACTATGCCTTGTTCTAAAGCTCTTTGGGAACTGCTTGCGTAGCCCCACAGACCTGGGGGCTGCAGGCTTTCCTGCTGCCTTCAGCCTCAAAGCCACCCTTTCCCACTTGGCGCCCTATCAAGCACAAAAATGGCCTATGGCTGGAGATGGGTCCCCCGCCCAAAGAGCCAGCAGGGAAAACTATGCCTTGTTCTAAAGCTCTTTGGGAACCGCTTGCTTGGCCCCACAGACGTGGGGGCTGCGGGCTTTCCTGCTGCCTTCAGCCTCGACAGCACCCTTTCCCACTTGGCGCCGCGCCAGGCACAAAAATGGCCATACGGCTGGAGATGGGTCCCATGCCCTAAGAGCCAGCTGGGAAAACTATGCCTTGTTCTAAAGCTCTTTGGGAACCGCTTGCGTAGCCCCACAGACCTGGGGGTTGCGGGCTTTGCTCCTGCCTTCAGCCTCAAAGCCACCCTTTCCCACCTGGCGCCGCGCCAGGCTCAAAAATGGCCATACGGCTGGAGATGGGTCCCCCGCCCAGAGAGCCAGCAGGGAAAACTATGCCTTGTTCTAAAGCTCTTTGGGAACCGCTTGCGTAGCCCCACAGACCTGGGGGCTGCGGGCTTTCCTGCTGTCTTCAGCCTCAAAGCAACCCTTTCCCACTTGGCGCCCTATCAAGCACAAAAATGGCCTATGGCTGGAGATGGGTCCCATGCCCAAAGAGCCAGCAGGGAAAACTATGCCTTGTTCTAAAGCTCTTTGGGAACCGCTTGCTTGGCCCCACAGACCTAGGGGCTGCGGGCTTTCCTGCTGCCTTCAGCGTCAAAACCACCCTTTCCCACTTGGCCCCCGGCCAGGCACAAAAATGGCCATACGGCTGGAGATGGGTCCCCCGCCCAAAGAGCCAGCAGGGAAAACTATGCCTTGTTCTAATGCTCTTTGGGAACCGCTTGCTTGGCCCCACAGACCTGGGGGCTGCAGGCTTTGCTGCTGCCTTCAGCCTCAAAACCACCCTTTCCCACTTGGCGCTGCGCCAGGCACAAAAATGGCCATACGTCTGGAGATGGGTCCCCCGCCCAAAGAGCCAGCAGGGAAAATTATGCCTTGTTCTAAAGCTCTTTGGGAACCGCTTGCGTAGCCCCACAGACCTGGGGGCTGCGGGCTTTCCTGCTGCCTTTAGCCTCGACACAACCCTTTCCCACTTGGCGCCGCGCCAGGCTCAAAAATGGCCATACGGCTGGAGATGGGTCCCCCTCCCAGAGAGCCAGCAGGGAAAACTATGCCTTGTTCTAAAGCTCTTTGGGAACCGCTTGCGTAGCCCCACAGACCTGGGGGCTGCGGGCTTTCCTGCTGCCTTCAAGCCTCAAAGCCACCCTTTCCCACTGGGCGCCGGGCCAGGCACAAAAATGGCCTATGGCTGGAGATGGGTCCCCCGAACAAAGAGCCAGCAGGGAAAACTATGCCTTGTTCTAAAGCTCTTTGGGAACTGCTTGCGTAGCCCCACAAACCTGGGGGCTGCAGGCTTTCCTGCTGCCTTCAGCCTCAAAGCCACCCTTTCCCACTTGGCGCCCTATCAAGCACAAAAATGGCCTATGGCTGGAGATGGGTCCCCCGCCCAAAGAGCCAGCAGGGAAAACTATGCCTTGTTCTAAAGCTCTTTGGGAACCGCTTGCGTAGCCCCACAGACCTGGGGGCTGCGGGCTTTCCTGCTGCCTTCACCCTCAAAACCACCCTTTCCCACTTGGCACTGCTCCAGGCTCAAAAATGGCCATACGGCTGCAGATGGGTCCCCCGCCCAGAGAGCCAGCAGGGAAAACTATGCCTTGTTCTAAAGCTCTTTGGGAACCGCTTGCTTGGCCCCACAGACCTAGGGGCTGCGGGCTTTCCTGCTGCCTTCAGCGTCAAAACCACCCTTTCCCACTTGGCCCCCGGCCAGGCACAAAAATGGCCATACGGCTGGAGATGGGTCCCCCGCCCAAAGAGCCAGCAGGGAAAACTATGCCTTGTTCTAATGCTCTTTGGGAACCGCTTGCTTGGCCCCACAGACCTGGGGGCTGCAGGCTTTGCTGCTGCCTTCAGCCTCAAAACCACCCTTTCCCACTTGGCGCTGCGCCAGGCACAAAAATGGCCATACGTCTGGAGATGGGTCCCCCGCCCAAAGAGCCAGCAGGGAAAATTATGCCTTGTTCTAAAGCTCTTTGGGAACCGCTTGCGTAGCCCCACAGACCTGGGGGCTGCGGGCTTTCCTGCTGCCTTTAGCCTCGACACAACCCTTTCCCACTTGGCGCCGCGCCAGGCTCAAAAATGGCCATACGGCTGGAGATGGGTCCCCCTCCCAGAGAGCCAGCAGGGAAAACTATGCCTTGTTCTAAAGCTCTTTGGGAACCGCTTGCGTAGCCCCACAGACCTGGGGGCTGCGGGCTTTCCTGCTGCCTTCAAGCCTCAAAGCCACCCTTTCCCACTGGGCGCCGGGCCAGGCACAAAAATGGCCTATGGCTGGAGATGGGTCCCCCGAACAAAGAGCCAGCAGGGAAAACTATGCCTTGTTCTAAAGCTCTTTGGGAACTGCTTGCGTAGCCCCACAAACCTGGGGGCTGCAGGCTTTCCTGCTGCCTTCAGCCTCAAAGCCACCCTTTCCCACTTGGCGCCCTATCAAGCACAAAAATGGCCTATGGCTGGAGATGGGTCCCCCGCCCAAAGAGCCAGCAGGGAAAACTATGCCTTGTTCTAAAGCTCTTTGGGAACCGCTTGCTTGGCCCCACAGACGTGGGGGCTGCGGGCTTTCCTGCTGCCTTCAGCCTCGACACCACCCTTTCCCACTTGGCGCCGCGCCAGGCTCAAAAATGGCCATACGGCTGGAGATGGGTCCCCCGCCCAAAGAGCCAGCAGGGAAAACTATGCCTTGTTCTAAAGCTCTTTGGGAACCGCTTGCGTAGCCCCACAGACCTGGGGGCTGCGGGCTTTCCTGCTGCCTTCACCCTCAAAACCACCCTTTCCCACTTGGCACTGCTCCAGGCTCAAAAATGGCCATACGGCTGCAGATGGGTCCCCCGCCCAGAGAACCAGCAGGGAAAACTATGCCTTGTTCTAAAGCTCTTTGGGAACCGCTTGCGTAGCCCCACAGACCTGGGGGCTGCGGGCTTTGCTGCTGCCTTCAGCCTCAAAGCCACCCTTTCCCACTTGGCGCCGGGCCAGGCACAAAAATGGCCATACGGCTGGAGATGGGTCCCCCGCCCAAAGAGCCAGCAGGGAAAACTATGCCTTGTTCTAAAGCTCTTTGGGAACCGCTTGCTTGGCCCCACAGACCTGGGGGCTGCAGGCTTTGCTGCTGCCTTCAGCCTCAACACCACCCTTTCCCACTACGCACCGCGCCAGGCACAAAAATGGCCATACGGCTGGAGATGGGTCCCCTGCCAAAAGAGCCAGCAGGGAAAACTATGCCTTGTTCTAAAGCTCTTTGGGAACCGCTTGCGTAGCCCCACAGACCTGGGGGCTGCGGGCTTTCCTGCTGCCTTCAGATTCAAAGCCACCCTTTCCCTCTTGGGGCTTCGCCAGGCACAAAAATGGCCATACGGCTGGAGATGGGTCCCCCGCCCAAAGAGCGAGCAGGGAAAACTATGCCTTGTTCTAAAGCTCTTTGGGAACCGCTTGCGTAGCCCCACAGACCTGGGGGCTGCGGGCTTTCCTGCTGCCTTCACCCTCAAAACCACCCTTTCCCACTTGGCACTGCTCCAGGTTCAAAAATGGCCATACGGCTGGAGATGGGTCCCCCGCCCAGAGAGCCAGCAGGGAAAACTATGCCTTGTTCTAAAGCTCTTTGGGAACCGCTTGCGTAGCCCCACAGACCTGGGGGCTGCGGGCTTTCCTGCTGCCTTCAGCCTCAAAGCCACCCTTTCCCTCTTGGCGCCGGGCCAGGCACAAAAATGGCCATACGGCTGGAGATGGGTCCCCCGCCCAAAGAGCCAGCAGGGAAAACTATGCCTTGTTCTAAAGCTCTTTGGGAACCGCTTGCGTAGCCCCACAGACCTGGGGCTGCAGGGTTTGTGCTGCCTTCAGCGTCAAAGCCACCCTTTCCCACTTGGCGCTGCGCCATGCACAAAAATGGCCGTACGGCTGGAGATGGGTCCCCCGCCCAAAGAGCCAGCAGGGAAAACTATGCCTTGTTCTAAAGCTCTTTGGGAACCGCTTGCGTAGCCGCACAGACCTGGGGGCTGCGGGCTTTGCTGCTGCCTTCAGCCTCAAAGCCATCCTTTCCCACTTGGCGCCGGGCCAGGCGCAAAAATGGCCATACGGCTGGAGATGGGTCCCCCACCCAAAGAGCCAGCAGGGAAAACTATGCCTTGTTCTAAAGCTCTTTGTGATCCGCTTGTGTAGCCGCACAGACCTGGGGGCTGCAGGCTTTCCTGCTGCCTTCAGCCTCAAAACCATCCTATGCCACTACGCACCGCGCCAGGCACAAAAATAGCCATACGGCTGGAGATGGGTCCCCCGCCCAAAGAGCCAGCAGGGAAAATTATGCCTTGTTCTAAAGCTCTTTGGGAACCGCTTGCGTAGCCCCACACACCTGGGGGCTGCAGGCTTTCCTGCTGCCTTCAGCCTCGACAGCACCCTTTCCAACTTGGCTTCGCGCCAGGCACAAAAATGACCTATGGCTGGAGATGGGTCCCATGCCCTAAGAGCCAGCTGGGAAAACTATGCCTTGTTCTAAAGCTCTTTGGGAACCGCTTGCGTAGCCCCACAGACCTGGGGGCTGCGGGCTTTCCTGCTGCCTTCAGCAGCAAAGCCACCCTTTCCCACTTGGCGCCCTATCAAGCACAAAAATGGCCTATGGCTGGAGATGGGTCCCATGCCCAAAGAGCCAGCAGGGAAAACTATGCCTTGTTCTAAAGCTCTTTGGGAACCGCTTGCTTGGCCCCACAGACCTGGGGGCTGCGGGCTTTCCTGCTGCCTTCAGCCTCGACACCACCCTTTCCCACTTGGCGCCGCGCCAGGCACAAAAATGGCCATACGGCTGGAGATGGGTCCCCCGCCCAGAGAGCCAGCAGGGAAAACTATGCCTTGTTCTAAAGCTCTTTGGGAACCGCTTGCGTAGCCCCACAGACCTGGGGGCTGCGGGCTTTCCTGCTGCCTTCAGCCTCAAAGCCACCCTTTCCCACTTGGCGCCGGGCCAGGCACAAAAATGGCCATATGGCTGGAGATGGGTCCCATGCCCAAAGAGCCAGCAGGGAAAACTATGCCTTGTTCTAAAGCTCTTTGGGAACCGCTTGCGTAGCCCCACAGACCTGGGGGCTGCGGGCTTTGCTGCTGCCTTCAGCCTCAAAGCCACCCTTTCCCACTTGGCGCCGCGCCAGGCACAAAAATGGCCATACGGCTGGAGATGGGTCCCCCGCCCAAAGAGCCAGCAGGGAAAACTATGCCTTGTTCTAAAGCTCTTTGGGAACCGCTTGCGTAGCCCCACAGACCTGGGGGCTGCAGTCTTTGCTGCTGCCTTCAGCGTCAAAACCACCCTTTCCCACTTGGCACTGCTCCAGGCTCAAAAATGGCCATATGGCTGGAGATGGGTCCCCCGCCCAAAGAGCCAGCAGGGAAAACTATGCCTTGTTCTAAAGCTCTTTGGGAACCGCTTGCTTGGCCCCACAGACGTGGGGGCTGCGGGCTTTCCTGCTGCCTTCAGCCTCAAAACCACCCTATGCCACTACGCACCGCGTCAGGCACAAAAATAGCCATACGGCTGGAGATGGGTCCCCCACCCAAAGAGCCAGCAGGGAAAACTATGCCTTGTTCTAAAGCTCTTTGGGAACCGCTTGCGTAGCCGCACAGACCTGGGGGCTGCGGGCTTTCCTGCTGCCTTCAGCCTCGACACCACCCTTTCCCACTTGGCGCCCTATCAAGCACAAAAATGGCCTATGGCTGGAGATGGGTCCCATGCCCAAAGAGCCAGCAGGGAAAACTATGCCTTGTTCTAAAGCTCTTTGGGAACCGCTTGCGTAGCCCCACACACGTGGGGGCTGCGGGCTTTCCTGCTGCCTTCAGCCTCAAAACCACCCTTTCCCACTTGGCACAGCTCCAGGCTCAAAAATGGCCATACGGCTGGAGATGGGTCCCCCGCCCAGAGAGCCAGCAGGGAAAACTATGCCTTGTTCTAAAGCTCTTTGGGAACCGCTTGCGTAGCCCCACAGACCTGGGGGCTGCGGGCTTTCCTGCTGCCTTCAGCCTCAAAGCCACCCTTTCGCACTTGGGTCTTCGCCATGCACAAAAATGGCCATATGGCTGGAGATGGGTCCCATGCCCAAAGAGCCAGCAGGGAAAACTATGCCTTGTTCTAAAGCTCTTTGGGAACCGCTTGCGTAGCCCCACAGACCTGGGGGCTGCAGGCTTTGCTGCTGCCTTCAGCCTCAAAACCACCCTTTCCCACTACGCACCGCGCCAGGCACAAAAATGGCCATACGGCTGGAGATGGGTCCCCCGCCCAAAGAGCCAGCAGGGAAAACTATGCCTTGTTCTAAAGCTCTTTGGGAACCGCTTGCTTGGCCCCACAGACGTGGGGGCTGCGGGCTTTCCTGCTGCCTTCAGCCTCAAAACCACCCTATGCCACTACGCACCGCGTCAGGCACAAAAATAGCCATACGGCTGGAGATGGGTCCCCCACCCAAAGAGCCAGCAGGGAAAATTATGCCTTGTTCTAAAGCTCTTTGGGAACCGCTTGCGTAGCCGCACAGACCTGGGGGCTGCGGGCTTTCCTGCTGCCTTCAGCCTCGACACCACCCTTTCCCACTTGGCGCCCTATCAAGCACAAAAATGGCCTATGGCTGGAGATGGGTCCCATGCCCAAAGAGCCAGCAGGGAAAACTATGCCTTGTTCTAAAGCTCTTTGGGAACCGCTTGCGTAGCCCCACACACGTGGGGGCTGCGGGCTTTCCTGCTGCCTTCAGCCTCAAAACCACCCTTTCCCACTTGGCACAGCTCCAGGCTCAAAAATGGCCATACGGCTGGAGATGGGTCCCCCGCCCAGAGAGCCAGCAGGGAAAACTATGCCTTGTTCTAAAGCTCTTTGGGAACCGCTTGCGTAGCCCCACAGACCTGGGGGCTGCGGGCTTTCCTGCTGCCTTCAGCCTCAAAGCCACCCTTTCGCACTTGGGGCTTCGCCATGCACAAAAATGGCCATATGGCTGGAGATGGGTCCCATGCCCAAAGAGCCAGCAGGGAAAACTATGCCTTGTTCTAAAGCTCTTTGGGAACCGCTTGCGTAGCCCCACAGACCTGGGGGCTGCGGGCTTTGCTGCTGCCTTCAGCCTCAAAGCCACCCTTTCCCACTTGGCGCCGCGCCAGGCACAAAAATGGCCATACGGCTGGAGATGGGTCCCCCGCCCAAAGAGCCAGCAGGGAAAACTATGCCTTGTTCTAAAGCTCTTTGGGAACCGCTTGCGTAGCCCCACAGACCTGGGGGCTGCGGGCTTTCCTGCTGCCTTCAGCCTCAAAGCCACCCTTTCCCTCTTGGCGCCGGGCCAGGCACAAAAATGGCCATACGGCTGGAGATGGGTCCCCCGCCCAAAGAGCCAGCAGGGAAAACTATGCCTTGTTCTAAAGCTCTTTGGGAACCGCTTGCGTAGCCCCACAGACCTGGGGCTGCAGGGTTTGTGCTGCCTTCAGCGTCAAAGCCACCCTTTCCCACTTGGCGCTGCGCCATGCACAAAAATGGCCGTACGGCTGGAGATGGGTCCCCCGCCCAAAGAGCCAGCAGGGAAAACTATGCCTTGTTCTAAAGCTCTTTGGGAACCGCTTGCGTAGCCGCACAGACCTGGGGGCTGCGGGCTTTGCTGCTGCCTTCAGCCTCAAAGCCACCCTTTCCCACTTGGCGCCGGGCCAGGCGCAAAAATGGCCTATGGCTGGAGATGGGTCCCATGCCCAAAGAGCCAGCAGGGAAAACTATGCCTTGTTCTAAAGCTCTTTGTGATCCGCTTGTGTAGCCGCACAGACCTGGGGGCTGCAGGCTTTCCTGCTGCCTTCAGCCTCAAAACCATCCTATGCCACTACGCACCGCGCCAGGCACAAAAATAGCCATACGGCTGGAGATGGGTCCCCCGCCCAAAGAGCCAGCAGGGAAAATTATGCCTTGTTCTAAAGCTCTTTGGGAACCGCTTGCGTAGCCCCACACACCTGGGGGCTGCAGGCTTTCCTGCTGCCTTCAGCCTCGACAGCACCCTTTCCCACTTGGCTTCGCGCCAGGCACAAAAATGACCTATGGCTGGAGATGGGTCCCATGCCCTAAGAGCCAGCTGGGAAAACTATGCCTTGTTCTAAAGCTCTTTGGGAACCGCTTGCGTAGCACCACAAACCTGGGGGCTGCAGTCTTTGCTGCTGCCTTCAGCCTCAAAGCCACCCTTTCCCACTTGGCGCCCTATCAAGCACAAAAATGGCCTATGGCTGGAGATGGGTCCCATGCCCAAAGAGCCAGCAGGGAAAACTATGCCTTGTTCTAAAGCTCTTTGGGAACCGCTTGCTTGGCCCCACAGACCTGGGGGCTGCGGGCTTTCCTGCTGCCTTCAGCCTCGACACCACCCTTTCCCACTTGGCGCCGCGCCAGGCACAAAAATGGCCATACGGCTGGAGATGGGTCCCCCGCCCAGAGAGCCAGCAGGGAAAACTATGCCTTGTTCTAAAGCTCTTTGGGAACCGCTTGCGTAGCCCCACAGACGTGGGGGCTGCGGGCTTTCCTGCTGCCTTCAGCCTCAAAGCCACCCTTTCACACTTGGCGCCGGGCCAGGCACAAAAATGGCCATATGGCTGGAGATGGGTCCCATGCCCAAAGAGCCAGCAGGGAAAACTATGCCTTGTTCTAAAGCTCTTTGGGAACCGCTTGCGTAGCCCCACAGACCTGGGGGCTGCGGGCTTTGCTGCTGCCTTCAGCCTCAAAGCCACCCTTTCCCACTTGGCGCCGCGCCAGGCACAAAAATGGCCATACGGCTGGAGATGGGTCCCCCGCCCAAAGAGCCAGCAGGGAAAACTATGCCTTGTTCTAAAGCTCTTTGGGAACCGCTTGCGTAGCCCCACAGACCTGGGGGCTGCAGTCTGTGCTGCTGCCTTCAGCGTCAAAACCACCCTTTCCCACTACGCACCGCGCCAGGCACAAAAATGGCCATACGGCTGGAGATGGGTCCCCCGCCCAAAGAGCCAGCAGGGAAAACTATGCCTTGTTCTAAAGCTCTTTGGGAACCGCTTGCTTGGCCCCACAGACGTGGGGGCTGCGGGCTTTCCTGCTGCCTTCAGCCTCAAAACCACCCTATGCCACTACGCACCGCGTCAGGCACAAAAATAGCCATACGGCTGGAGATGGGTCCCCCACCCAAAGAGCCAGCAGGGAAAATTATGCCTTGTTCTAAAGCTCTTTGGGAACCGCTTGCGTAGCCGCACAGACCTGGGGGCTGCGGGCTTTCCTGCTGCCTTCAGCCTCGACACCACCCTTTCCCACTTGGCGCCCTATCAAGCACAAAAATGGCCTATGGCTGGAGATGGGTCCCATGCCCAAAGAGCCAGCAGGGAAAACTATGCCTTGTTCTAAAGCTCTTTGGGAACCGCTTGCGTAGCCCCACACACGTGGGGGCTGCGGGCTTTCCTGCTGCCTTCAGCCTCAAAACCACCCTTTCCCACTTGGCACAGCTCCAGGCTCAAAAATGGCCATACGGCTGGAGATGGGTCCCCCGCCCAGAGAGCCAGCAGGGAAAACTATGCCTTGTTCTAAAGCTCTTTGGGAACCGCTTGCGTAGCCCCACAGACCTGGGGGCTGCGGGCTTTCCTGCTGCCTTCAGCCTCAAAGCCACCCTTTCGCACTTGGGGCTTCGCCATGCACAAAAATGGCCATATGGCTGGAGATGGGTCCCATGCCCAAAGAGCCAGCAGGGAAAACTATGCCTTGTTCTAAAGCTCTTTGGGAACCGCTTGCGTAGCCCCACAGACCTGGGGGCTGCGGGCTTTGCTGCTGCCTTCAGCCTCAAAGCCACCCTTTCCCACTTGGCGCCGCGCCAGGCACAAAAATGGCCATACGGCTGGAGATGGGTCCCCCGCCCAAAGAGCCAGCAGGGAAAACTATGCCTTGTTCTAAAGCTCTTTGGGAACCGCTTGCGTAGCCCCACAGACCTGGGGGCTGCAGTCTTTCCTGCTGCCTTCAGCGTCAAAACCACCCTTTCCCACTACGCACCGCGCCAGGCACAAAAATGGCCATACGGCTGGAGATGGGTCCCCCGCCCAAAGAGCCAGCAGGGAAAACTATGCCTTGTTCTAAAGCTCTTTGGGAACCGCTTGCTTGGCCCCACAGACGTGGGGGCTGCGGGCTTTCCTGCTGCCTTCAGCCTCAAAACCACCCTATGCCACTACGCACCGCGTCAGGCACAAAAATAGCCATACGGCTGGAGATGGGTCCCCCACCCAAAGAGCCAGCAGGGAAAATTATGCCTTGTTCTAAAGCTCTTTGGGAACCGATTGCGTAGCCCCACAGACCTGGGGGCTGCGGGCTTTCCTGCTGCCTTCACCCTCAAAACCACCCTTTCCCACTTGGCACTGCTCCAGGTTCAAAAATGGCCATACGGCTGGAGATGGGTCCCCCGCCCAGATAGCCAGCAGGGAAAACTATGCCTTGTTCTAAAGCTCTTTGGGAACCGCTTGCTTGGCCCCACAGACCTGGGGGCTGCGGGCTTTCCTGCTGCCTTCAGCCTCAAAGCCACCCTTTCCCTCTTGGCGCCGGGCCAGGCACAAAAATGGCCATACGGCTGGAGATGGGTCCCCCGCCCAAAGAGCCAGCAGGGAAAACTATGCCTTGTTCTAAAGCTCTTTGGGAACCGCTTGCGTAGCCCCACAGACCTGGGGCTGCAGGGTTTGTGCTGCCTTCAGCGTCAAAGCCACCCTTTCCCACTTGGCGCTGCGCCATGCACAAAAATGGCCGTACGGCTGGAGATGGGTCCCCCGCCCAAAGAGCCAGCAGGGAAAACTATGCCTTGTTCTAAAGCTCTTTGGGAACCGCTTGCGTAGCCGCACAGACCTGGGGGCTGCGGGCTTTGCTGCTGCCTTCAGCCTCAAAGCCACCCTTTCCCACTTGGCGCCGGGCCAGGCGCAAAAATGGCCATACGGCTGGAGATGGGTCCCCCGCCCAAAGAGCCAGCAGGGAAAACTATGCCTTGTTCTAAAGCTCTTTGTGATCCGCTTGTGTAGCCGCACAGACCTGGGGGCTGCAGGCTTTCCTGCTGCCTTCAGCCTCAAAACCATCCTATGCCACTACGCACCGCGCCAGGCACAAAAATAGCCATACGGCTGGAGATGGGTCCCCCGCCCAAAGAGCCAGCAGGGAAAATTATGCCTTGTTCTAAAGCTCTTTGGGAACCGCTTGCATAGCCCCACACACCTGGGGGCTGCAGGCTTTCCTGCTGCCTTCAGCCTCGACAGCACCCTTTCCCACTTGGCTTCGCGCCAGGCACAAAAATGGCCTATGGCTGGAGATGGGTCCCATGCCCTAAGAGCCAGCTGGGAAAACTATGCCTTGTTCTAAAGCTCTTTGGGAACCGCTTGCGTAGCACCACAAACCTGGGGGCTGCAGGCTTTGCTCCTGCCTTCAGCCTCAAAGCCACCCTTTCCCACCTGGCGCCGCGCCAGGCTCAAAAATGGCCATACGGCTGGAGATGGGTCCCCCGCCCAGAGAGCCAGCAGGGAAAACTATGCCTTGTTCTAAAGCTCTTTGGGAACCGCTTGCGTAGCCCCACAGACCTGGGGGCTGCGGGCTTTCCTGCTGCCTTCAGCCTCAAAGCCACCCTTTCCCACTTGGCGCCCTATCAAGAACAAAAATGGCCTATGGCTGGAGATGGGTCCCATGCCCAAAGAGCCAGCAGGGAAAACTATGCCTTGTTCTAAAGCTCTTTGGGAACCGCTTGCGTAGCCCCACACACCTGGGGGCTGCGGGCTTTCCTGCTGCCTTCAGCCTCAAAACCACCCTTTCCCACTTGGCGCCGGGCCAGGTACAAAAATGGCCTGTGGCTTGAGATGGGTCCCCCGCCCAAAGAGCCAGCAGGGAAAACTATGCCTTGTTCTAAAGCTCTTTGGGAACCGCTTGCTTGGCCCCACAGACCTGGGGGCTGCAGTCTTTGCTGCTGCCTTCAGCCTCAAAGCCACCCTTTCCCACTTGGCGCCCTATCAAGCACAAAAATGGCCTATGGCTGGAGATGGGTCCCATGCCCAAAGAGCCAGCAGGGAAAACTATGCCTTGTTCTAAAGCTCTTTGGGAACCGCTTGCTTGGCCCCACAGACCTGGGGGCTGCGGGCTTTCCTGCTGCCTTCAGCCTCGACACCACCCTTTCCCACTTGGCGCCGCGCCAGGCACAAAAATGGCCATACGGCTGGAGATGGGTCCCCCGCCCAGAGAGCCAGCAGGGAAAACTATGCCTTGTTCTAAAGCTCTTTGGGAACCGCTTGCGTAGCCCCACAGACGTGGGGGCTGCGGGCTTTCCTGCTGCCTTCAGCCTCAAAGCCACCCTTTCCCACTTGGCGCCGGGCCAGGCACAAAAATGGCCATATGGCTGGAGATGGGTCCCATGCCCAAAGAGCCAGCAGGGAAAACTATGCCTTGTTCTAAAGCTCTTTGGGAACCGCTTGCGTAGCCCCACAGACCTGGGGGCTGCGGGCTTTGCTGCTGCCTTCAGCCTCAAAGCCACCCTTTCCCACTTGGCGCCGCGCCAGGCACAAAAATGGCCATACGGCTGGAGATGGGTCCCCCGCCCAAAGAGCCAGCAGGGAAAACTATGCCTTGTTCTAAAGCTCTTTGGGAACCGCTTGCGTAGCCCCACAGACCTGGGGGCTGCAGTCTTTGCTGCTGCCTTCAGCGTCAAAACCACCCTTTCCCACTTGGCACTGCTCCAGGTTCAAAAATGGCCATACGGCTGGAGATGGGTCCCCCGCCCAGATAGCCAGCAGGGAAAACTATGCCTTGTTCTAAAGCTCTTTGGGAACCGCTTGCTTGGCCCCACAGACCTGGGGGCTGCGGGCTTTCCTGCTGCCTTCAGCCTCAAAGCCACCCTTTCCCTCTTGGCGCCGGGCCAGGCACAAAAATGGCCATACGGCTGGAGATGGGTCCCCCGCCCAAAGAGCCAGCAGGGAAAACTATGCCTTGTTCTAAAGCTCTTTGGGAACCGCTTGCGTAGCCCCACAGACCTGGGGCTGCAGGGTTTGTGCTGCCTTCAGCGTCAAAGCCACCCTTTCCCACTTGGCGCTGCGCCATGCACAAAAATGGCCGTACGGCTGGAGATGGGTCCCCCGCCCAAAGAGCCAGCAGGGAAAACTATGCCTTGTTCTAAAGCTCTTTGGGAACCGCTTGCGTAGCCGCACAGACCTGGGGGCTGCGGGCTTTGCTGCTGCCTTCAGCCTCAAAGCCACCCTTTCCCACTTGGCGCCGGGCCAGGCGCAAAAATGGCCATACGGCTGGAGATGGGTCCCCCGCCCAAAGAGCCAGCAGGGAAAACTATGCCTTGTTCTAAAGCTCTTTGTGATCCGCTTGTGTAGCCGCACAGACCTGGGGGCTGCAGGCTTTCCTGCTGCCTTCAGCCTCAAAACCATCCTATGCCACTACGCACCGCGCCAGGCACAAAAATAGCCATACGGCTGGAGATGGGTCCCCCGCCCAAAGAGCCAGCAGGGAAAATTATGCCTTGTTCTAAAGCTCTTTGGGAACCGCTTGCATAGCCCCACACACCTGGGGGCTGCAGGCTTTCCTGCTGCCTTCAGCCTCGACAGCACCCTTTCCCACTTGGCTTCGCGCCAGGCACAAAAATGGCCTATGGCTGGAGATGGGTCCCATGCCCTAAGAGCCAGCTGGGAAAACTATGCCTTGTTCTAAAGCTCTTTGGGAACCGCTTGCGTAGCACCACAAACCTGGGGGCTGCAGGCTTTGCTCCTGCCTTCAGCCTCAAAGCCACCCTTTCCCACCTGGCGCCGCGCCAGGCTCAAAAATGGCCATACGGCTGGAGATGGGTCCCCCGCCCAGAGAGCCAGCAGGGAAAACTATGCCTTGTTCTAAAGCTCTTTGGGAACCGCTTGCGTAGCCCCACAGACCTGGGGGCTGCGGGCTTTCCTGCTGCCTTCAGCCTCAAAGCCACCCTTTCCCACTTGGCGCCCTATCAAGAACAAAAATGGCCTATGGCTGGAGATGGGTCCCATGCCCAAAGAGCCAGCAGGGAAAACTATGCCTTGTTCTAAAGCTCTTTGGGAACCGCTTGCGTAGCCCCACACACCTGGGGGCTGCGGGCTTTCCTGCTGCCTTCAGCCTCAAAACCACCCTTTCCCACTTGGCGCCGGGCCAGGTACAAAAATGGCCTGTGGCTTGAGATGGGTCCCCCGCCCAAAGAGCCAGCAGGGAAAACTATGCCTTGTTCTAAAGCTCTTTGGGAACCGCTTGCTTGGCCCCACAGACCTGGGGGCTGCAGTCTTTGCTGCTGCCTTCAGCCTCAAAGCCACCCTTTCCCACTTGGCGCCCTATCAAGCACAAAAATGGCCTATGGCTGGAGATGGGTCCCATGCCCAAAGAGCCAGCAGGGAAAACTATGCCTTGTTCTAAAGCTCTTTGGGAACCGCTTGCTTGGCCCCACAGACCTGGGGGCTGCGGGCTTTCCTGCTGCCTTCAGCCTCGACACCACCCTTTCCCACTTGGCGCCGCGCCAGGCACAAAAATGGCCATACGGCTGGAGATGGGTCCCCCGCCCAGAGAGCCAGCAGGGAAAACTATGCCTTGTTCTAAAGCTCTTTGGGAACCGCTTGCGTAGCCCCACAGACGTGGGGGCTGCGGGCTTTCCTGCTGCCTTCAGCCTCAAAGCCACCCTTTCCCACTTGGCGCCGGGCCAGGCACAAAAATGGCCATATGGCTGGAGATGGGTCCCATGCCCAAAGAGCCAGCAGGGAAAACTATGCCTTGTTCTAAAGCTCTTTGGGAACCGCTTGCGTAGCCCCACAGACCTGGGGGCTGCGGGCTTTGCTGCTGCCTTCAGCCTCAAAGCCACCCTTTCCCACTTGGCGCCGCGCCAGGCACAAAAATGGCCATACGGCTGGAGATGGGTCCCCCGCCCAAAGAGCCAGCAGGGAAAACTATGCCTTGTTCTAAAGCTCTTTGGGAACCGCTTGCGTAGCCCCACAGACCTGGGGGCTGCAGTCTTTGCTGCTGCCTTCAGCGTCAAAACCACCCTTTCCCACTACGCACCGCGCCAGGCTCAAAAATGGCCATACGGCTGGAGATGGGTCCCCCGCCCAAAGAGCCAGCAGGGAAAACTATGCCTTGTTCTAAAGCTCTTTGGGAACCGCTTGCTTGGCCCCACAGACGTGGGGGCTGCGGGCTTTCCTGCTGCCTTCAGCCTCAAAACCACCCTATGCCACTACGCACCGCGTCAGGCACAAAAATAGCCATACGGCTGGAGATGGGTCCCCCACCCAAAGAGCCAGCAGGGAAAATTATGCCTTGTTCTAAAGCTCTTTGGGAACCGCTTGCGTAGCCGCACAGACCTGGGGGCTGCGGGCTTTCCTGCTGCCTTCAGCCTCGACACCACCCTTTCCCACTTGGCGCCCTATCAAGCACAAAAATGGCCTATGGCTGGAGATGGGTCCCATGCCCAAAGAGCCAGCAGGGAAAACTATGCCTTGTTCTAAAGCTCTTTGGGAACCGCTTGCGTAGCCCCACACACGTGGGGGCTGCGGGCTTTCCTGCTGCCTTCAGCCTCAAAACCACCCTTTCCCACTTGGCACTGCTCCAGGCTCAAAAATGGCCATACGGCTGGAGATGGGTCCCCCGCCCAAAGAGCCAGCAGGGAAAACTATGCCTTGTTCTAAAGCTCTTTGGGAACCGCTTGCGTAGCCCCACAGACCTGGGGGCTGCGGGCTTTCCTGCTGCCTTCAGCCTCAAAGCCACCCTTTCGCACTTGGGGCTTCGCCATGCACAAAAATGGCCATATGGCTGGAGATGGGTCCCATGCCCAAAGAGCCAGCAGGGAAAACTATGCCTTGTTCTAAAGCTCTTTGGGAACCGCTTGCGTAGCCCCACAGACCTGGGGGCTGCGGGCTTTCCTGCTGCCTTCAGCCTCAAAGCCACCCTTTCCCACTTGGCCCCCGGCCAGGCACAAAAATGGCCATACGGCTGGAGATGGGTCCCCCGCCCAAAGAGCCAGCAGGGAAAACTATGCCTTGTTCTAAAGCTCTTTGGGAACCGCTTGCGTAGCCCCACAGACCTGGGGGCTGCAGTCTTTGCTGCTGCCTTCAGCGTCAAAACCACCCTTTCCCACTACGCACCGCGCCAGGCACAAAAATGGCCATACGGCTGGAGATGGGTCCCCCGCCCAAAGAGCCAGCAGGGAAAACTATGCCTTGTTCTAAAGCTCTTTGGGAACCGCTTGCTTGGCCCCACAGACGTGGGGGCTGCGGGCTTTCCTGCTGCCTTCAGCCTCAAAACCACCCTATGCCACTACGCACCGCGTCAGGCACAAAAATAGCCATACGGCTGGAGATGGGTCCCCCACCCAAAGAGCCAGCAGGGAAAATTATGCCTTGTTCTAAAGCTCTTTGGGAACCGCTTGCGTAGCCGCACAGACCTGGGGGCTGCGGGCTTTCCTGCTGCCTTCAGCCTCGACACCACCCTTTCCCACTTGGCGCCCTATCAGGCACAAAAATGGCCTATGGGTGGAGATGGGTCCCATGCCCAAAGAGCCAGCAGGGAAAACTATGCCTTGTTCTAAAGCTCTTTGGGAACCGCTTGCGTAGCCCCACACACGTGGGGGCTGCGGGCTTTCCTGCTGCCTTCAGCCTCAAAACCACCCTTTCCCACTTGGCACTGCTCCAGGCTCAAAAATGGCCATACGGCTGGAGATGGGTCCCCCGCCCAGAGAGCCAGCAGGGAAAACTATGCCTTGTTCTAAAGCTCTTTGGGAACCGCTTGCGTAGCCCCACAGACCTGGGGGCTGCGGGCTTTCCTGCTGCCTTCAGCCTCAAAGCCACCCTTTCGCACTTGGGGCTTCGCCAGGCACAAAAATGGCCATACGGCTGGAGATGGGTCCCATGCCCAAAGAGCCAGCAGGGAAAACTATGCCTTGTTCTAAAGCTCTTTGGGAAATGCTTGCATAGCCCCACAGACCTGGGGGCTGCGGGCTTTCCTGCTGCCTTTAGCCTCGACACCACCCTTTCCCTCTTGGCGCCGCGCCAGGCACAAAAATGGCCGTACGGCTAGAGATGGGTCCCCCGCCCAAAGAGCCAGCAGGGAAAACTATGCCTTGTTCTAAAGCTCTTTGGGAACCGCTTGCGTAGCCCCACAGACCTGGGGGCTGCAGGCTTTCCTGCTGCCTTCAGCCTCAAAGCCACCCTTTCCCACTTTGCGCCGCATCAGGCACAAAAATGGCCATACGGCTGGAGATGGGTCCCCCGCCCAAAGAGCCAGCAGGGAAAACTATGCCTTGTTCTAAAGCTCTTTGGGAACCGCTTGCGTAGCCCCACAGACCTGGGGGCTGCAGGCTTTCCTGCTGCCTTCAGCCTCAAAACCACCCTTTCCCACTACGCAACGCGCCAGGCATAAAAATAGCCATACGACTGGAGATGGGTCCCCCGCCCAAAGAGCCAGCAGGGAAAACTCTGCCTTGTTCTAAAGCTCTTTGGGAACCGCTTGCGTAGCCCCACAGACCTGGGGGCTGCGGGCTTTCCTGCTGCCTTCAGCCTCGACAGCACCCTTTCCCACTTGGCTTCGTGCCAGGCACAAAAATGGCCTATGGCTGGAGATGGGTCCCATGCCCTAAGAGCCAGCTGGGAAAACTATGCCTTGTTCTAAAGCTCTTTGGGAACCGCTTGCGTAGCCCCACAGACCTGGGGGCTGCGGGCTTTCCTGCTGTCTTCAGCCTCAAAGCAACCCTTTCCCACTTGGCGCCCTATCAAGCACAAAAATGGCCTATGGCTGGAGATGGGTCCCATGCCCAAAGAGCCAGCAGGGAAAACTATGCCTTGTTCTAAAGCTCTTTGGGAACCGCTTGCGTAGCCCCACACACCTGGGGGCTGCGGGCTTTCCTACTGCCTTCAGCCTCGACACCACCCTTTCCCACTTGGCGCCCTATCAAGCACAAAAATGGCCTATGGCTGGAGATGGGTCCCATGCCCAAAGAGCCAGCAGGGAAAACTATGCCTTGTTCTAAAGCTCTTTGGGAACCGCTTGCTTGGCCCCACAGACCTGGGGGCTGCGGGCTTTCCTGCTGCCTTCAGCCTCGACACCACCCTTTCAAACTTGGCGCCGCGCCAGGCACAAAAATGGCCATACGGCTGGAGATGGGTCCCATGCCCTAAGAGCCAGCTGGGAAAACTATGCCTTGTTCTAAAGCTCTTTGGGAACCGCTTGCGTAGCCCCACAGACGTGGGGGCTGCGGGCTTTCCTGCTGCCTTCACCCTCAAAACCACCCTTTCCCACTTGGCACTGCTCCAGGCTCAAAAATGGCCATACGGCTGGAGATGTGTCCCCCGCCCAAAGAGCCAGCAGGGAAAACTATGCCTTGTTCTAAAGCTCTTTGGGAACCGCTTGCGTAGCCCCACAGACCTGGGGGCTGCGGGCTTTCCTGCTGCCTTCAGCCTCAAAGCCACCCTTTCCCACTTGGCGCCGGGCCAGGCACAAAAATGGCCATACGGCTGGAGATGGGTCCCCCGCCCAAAGAGCCAGCAGGGAAAACTATGCCTTGTTCTAAAGCTCTTTGGGAACCGCTTGCGTAGCCCCACAGACCTGGGGGCTGCAGTCTTTGCTGCTGCCTTCAGCCTCAACACCACCCTTTCCCACTTGGCGCCCAGCCAGGCACAAAAATGGCCATACAGCTGGAGATGGGTCCCCTGCCCAAAGAGCCAGCAGGGAAAACTATGCCTTGTTCTAAAGCTCTTTGGTGAACCGCTTGCGTAGCCCCACAGACCTGGGGGCTGCGGGCTTTCCTGCTGCCTTCAGCGTCAAAACCACCCTTTCCCACTACGCACCGCGCCAGGCACAAAAATGGCCATACGGCTGGAGATGGGTCCCCCGCCCAAAGAGCCAGCAGGGAAAACTATGCCTTGTTCTAAAGCTCTTTGGGAACCGCTTGCTTGGCCCCACAGACGTGGGGGCTGCGGGCTTTCCTGCTGCCTTCAGCCTCAAAACCACCCTATGCCACTACGCACCGCGTCAGGCACAAAAATAGCCATACGGCTGGAGATGGGTCCCCCACCCAAAGAGCCAGCAGGGAAAACTATGCCTTGTTCTAAAGCTCTTTGGGAACCGCTTGCGTAGCCCCACAGACCTGGGGGCTGCAGGCTTTCCTGCTGTCTTTAGCCTCAAAGCCACCCTTTCTCACTTGGCGCCCTATCAGGCACAAAAATGGCCTATGGGTGGAGATGGGTCCCATGCCCAAAGAGCCAGCAGGGAAAACTATGCCTTGTTCTAAAGCTCTTTGGGAACCGCTTGCGTAGCCCCACAGACCTGGGGGCTGCGGGCTTTCCTGCTGCCTTCAGCCTCAAAGCCACCCTTTCCCACTTGGCGCTGCGCCATGCACAAAAATGGCCATACGGCTGGAGATGGGTCCCCCGCCCAAAGAGCCAGCAGGGAAAACTATGCCTTGTTCTAAAGCTCTTTGGGAACTGCTTGCGTAGCTCCACAGACCTGGGGGCTGCGGGCTTTCCTGCTGCCTTTAGCCTCGACACCACCCTTTCCCTCTTGGCGCCGCGCCAGGCACAAAAATGGCCGTACAGCTGGAGATGGGTCCCCCGCCCAAAAAGCCAGCAGGGAAAATTATGCCTTGTTCTAAAGCTCTTTGGGACCCGCTTGCGTAGCCGCACAGACCTGGGGGCTGCGGGCTTTCCTGCTGCCTTCAGCCTCGACACCACCCTTTCCCACTTGGCGCCCTATCAAGCACAAAAATGGCCTATGGCTGGAGATGGGTCCCATGCCCAAAGAGCCAGCAGGGAAAACTATGCCTTGTTCTAAAGCTCTTTGGGAACCGCTTGCGTAGCCCCACACACGTGGGGGCTGCGGGCTTTCCTGCTGCCTTCAGCCTCAAAACCACCCTTTCCCACTTGGCCCCCGGCCAGGCACAAAAATGGCCATACGGCTGGAGATGGGTCCCCCGCCCAAAGAGCCAGCAGGGAAAATTATGCCTTGTTCTAAAGCTCTTTGGGAACCGCTTGCGTAGCCCCACAGACCTGGGGGCTGCAGGCTTTGCTGCTGCCTTCAGCCTCAAAACCACCCTTTCCCACTTGGCGCTGCGCCAGGCACAAAAATGGCCATATGGCTGGAGATGGGTCCCCCGCCCAAAGAGCCAGCAGGGAAAATTATGCCTTGTTCTAAAGCTCTTTGGGAACCGCTTGCGTAGCACCACAGACCTGGGGGCTGCGGGCTTTCCTGCTGCCTTCAAGCCTCAAAGCCACCCTTTCCCACTGGGCGCCGGGCCAGGGACAAAAATGGCCATACGGCTGGAGATGGGTCCCCTGCCCAAAGAGCCAGCAGGGAAAACTATGCCTTGATCTAAAGCTCTTTGGTGAACCGCTTGCGTAGCCCCACAGACGTGGGGGCTGCGGGCTTTCCTGCTGCCTTCAGCGTCAAAACCACCCTTTCCCACTACGCACCGCGCCAGGCACAAAAATGGCCATACGGCTGGAGATGGGTCCCCCGCCCAAAGAGCCAGCAGGGAAAACTATGCCTTGTTCTAAAGCTCTTTGGGAACCGCTTGCTTGGCCCCACAGACGTGGGGGCTGCGGGCTTTCCTGCTGCCTTCAGCCTCAAAACCACCCTATGCCACTACGCACCGCGTCAGGCACAAAAATAGCCATACGGCTGGAGATGGGTCCCCCACCCAAAGAGCCAGCAGGGAAAACTATGCCTTGTTCTAAAGCTCTTTGGGAACCGCTTGCGTAGCCCCACAGACCTGGGGGCTGCAGGCTTTCCTGCTGTCTTCAGCCTCAAAGCCACCCTTTCCCACTTGGCGCCCTATCAGGCACAAAAATGGCCTATGGGTGGAGATGGGTCCCATGCCCAAAGAGCCAGCAGGGAAAACTATGCCTTGTTCTAAAGCTCTTTGGGAACCGCTTGCGTAGCCCCACAGACCTGGGGGCTGCGGGCTTTCCTGCTGCCTTCAGCCTCGATACCACCATTTCCCACTTGGCGCTGCGCCATGCACAAAAATGGCCATAAGGCTGGAGATGGGTCCCCCGCCCAAAGAGCCAGCAGGGAAAACTATGCCTTGTTCTAAAGCTCTTTGGGAACCGCTTGCGTAGCCCCACAGACCTGGGGGCTGCGGGCTTTCCTGCTGCCTTTAGCCTCGACACCACCCTTTCCCTCTTGGCGCCGGGCCAGGCACAAAAATGGCCATATGGCTGGAGATGGGTCCCATGCCCAAAGAGCCAGCAGGGAAAACTATGCCTTGTTCTAAAGCTCTTTGGGAACCGCTTGCGTAGCCCCACAGACCTGGGGGCTGCGGGCTTTGCTGCTGCCTTCAGCCTCAAAGCCACCCTTTCCCACTTGGCGCCGCGCCAGGCACAAAAATGGCCATACGGCTGGAGATGGGTCCCCCGCCCAAAGAGCCAGCAGGGAAAACTATGCCTTGTTCTAAAGCTCTTTGGGAACCGCTTGCTTGGCCCCACAGACCTGGGGGCTGCAGGCTTTGCTGCTGCCTTCAGCCTCAACACCACCCTTTCCCACTTGGCGCCGGGCCAGGGACAAAAATGGCCATACGGCTGGAGATGGGTCCCCTGCCCAAAGAGCCAGCAGGGAAAACTATGCCTTGTTCTAAAGCTCTTTGGTGAAACGCTTGCGTAGCCCCACAGACCTGGGGGCTGCGGGCTTTCCTGCTGCCTTCAGCGTCAAAACCACCCTTTCCCACTACGCACCGCGCCAGGCACAAAAATGGCCATACGGCTGGAGATGGGTCCCCCGCCCAAAGAGCCAGCAGGGAAAACTATGCCTTGTTCTAAAGCTCTTTGGGAACCGCTTGCTTGGCCCCACAGACGTGGGGGCTGCGGGCTTTCCTGCTGCCTTCACCCTCAAAGCCACCCTTTCCCACTTGGCGCTGCGCCATGCAGAAAAATGGCCATACGGCTGGAGATGGGTCCCCCGCCCAAAGAGCCAGCAGGGAAAACTATGCCTTGTTCTAAAGCTCTTTGGGAACTGCTTGCGTAGCTCCACAGACCTGGGGGCTGCGGGCTTTCCTGCTGACTTTAGCCTCGACACCACCCTTTCCCTCATGGCGCCGCGCCAGGCACAAAAATGGCCGTACGGCTGGAGATGGGTCCCCCGTCCGAAGAGCCAGCAGGGAAAATTATGCCTTGTTCTAAAGCTCTTTGGGAACCGCTTGCGTAGCCGCACAGACCTGGGGGCTGCGGGCTTTCCTGCTGCCTTCAGCCTCGACACCACCCTTTCCCACTTGGCGCCCTATCAAGCACAAAAATGGCCTATGGCTGGAGATGGGTCCCATGCCCAAAGAGCCAGCAGGGAAAACTATGCCTTGTTCTAAAGCTCTTTGGGAACCGCTTGCGTAGCCCCACACACGTGGGGGCTGCGGGCTTTCCTGCTGCCTTCAGCCTCAAAACCACCCTTTCCCAACTTGGCCCCCGGCCAGGCACAAAAATGGCCATACGGCTGGAGATGGGTCCCCCGCCCAAAGAGCCAGCAGGGAAAATTATGCCTTGTTCTAAAGCTCTTTGGGAACCGCTTGCGTAGCCGCACAGACCTGGGGGCTGCGGGCTTTCCTGCTGCCTTTAGCCTCGACACCACCCTTTCCCTCTTGGCTCCGCGCCAGGCACAAAAATGGCCGTACGGCTGTAGATGGGTCCCCCGCCCAAAGAGCCAGCAGGGAAAACTATGCCTTGTTCTAAAGCTCTTTGGGAACCGCTTGCGTAGCCGCACAGACCTGGGGGCTGCGGGCTTTCCTGCTGCCTTCAGCCTCAAAGCCACCCTTTCCCACTTTGCGCCGCATCAGGCACAAAAATGGCCATACGGCTGGAGATGGGTCCCCCGCCCAAAGAGCCAGCAGGGAAAACTATGCCTTGTTCTAAAGCTCTTTGGGAACCGCTTGCGTAGCCCCACAGACCTGGGGGCTGCAGGCTTTCCTGCTGCCTTCAGCCTCAAAACCACCCTTTCCCACTACGCAACACGCCAGGCATAAAAATAGCCATACGACTGGAGATGGGTCCCCCGCCCAAAGAGCCAGCAGGGAAAACTATGCCTTGTTCTAAAGCTCTTTGGGAACCGCTTGCGTAGCCCCACAGACCTTGGGGCTGCGGGCTTTCCTGCTGCCTTCAGCCTCGACAGCACCCTTTCCCACTTGGCTTCGCGCCAGGCACAAAAATGGCCTATGGCTGGAGATGGGTCCCATGCCCTAAGAGCCAGCTGGGAAAACTATGCCTTGTTCTAAAGCTCTTTGGGAACCGCTTGCTTGGCCCCACAGACCTGGGGGCTGCAGGCTTTGCTCCTGCCTTCAGCCTCAAAGCCACCCTTTCCCACCTGGCGCCGCGCCAGGCTCAAAAATGGCCATACGGCTGGAGATGGGTCCCCCGCCCAGAGAGCCAGCAGCGAAAACTATGCCTTGTTCTAAAGCTCTTTGGGAACAGCTTGCGTAGCCCCACAGACCTGGGGGCTGCGCGCTTTCCTGCTGTCTTCAGCCTCAAAGCAACCCTTTCCCACTTGGCGCCCTATCAAGCACAAAAATGGCCTATGGCTGGAGATGGGTCCCATGCCCAAAGAGCCAGCAGGGAAAACTATGCCTTGTTCTAAAACTCTTTGGGAACCGCTTGCGTAGCCCCACACACCTGGGGGCTGCGGGCTTTCCTGCTGCCTTCAGCCTCAAAACCACCCTTTCCCACTTGGCCCCCGGCCAGGCACAAAAATGGCCATACGGCTGGAGATGGGTCCCCCGCCCAAAGAGCCAGCAGGGAAAACTATGCCTTGTTCTAAAGCTCTTTGGGAACCGCTTGCGTAGCCCCACAGACCTGGGGGCTGCGGGCTTTGCTGCTGCCTTCAGCCTCAAAACCACCCTTTCCCACTTGGCGCTGCGCCAGGCACAAAAATGGCCATACGGCTGGAGATGGGTCCCCCGCCCAAAGAGCCAGCAGGGAAAATTATGCCTTGTTCTAAAGCTCTTTGGGAACCGCTTGCGTAGCCCCACAGACCTGGGGGCTGCGGGCTTTCCTGCTGCCTTTAGCCTCGACACAACCATTTCCCACTTGGCGCCGCGCCAGGCTCAAAAATGGCCATACGGCTGGAGATGGGTCCCCCGCCCAAAGAGCCAGCAGGGAAAACTATGCCTTGTTCTAAAGCTCTTTGGGAACCGCTTGCGTAGCCCCACAGACCTGGGGGCTGCGGGCTTTCCTGCTGCCTTCAAGCCTCAAAGCCACCCTTTCCCACTGGGCGCCGGGCCAGGCACAAAAATGGCCTATGGCTGGAGATGGGTCCCCCGAACAAAGAGCCAGCAGGGAAAACTATGCCTTGTTCTAAAGCTCTTTGGGAACTGCTTGCATAGCCCCACAGACCTGGGGGCTGCAGGCTTTCCTGCTGCCTTCAGCCTCAAAGCCACCCTTTCCCACTTGGCGCCCTATCAAGCACAAAAATGGCCTATGGCTGGAGATGGGTCCCAGGCCCAAAGAGCCAGCAGGGAAAACTATGCCTTGTTCTAAAGCTCTTTGGGAACCGCTTGCTTGGCCCCACAGACGTGGGGGCTGCGGGCTTTCCTGCTGCCTTCAGCCTCGACACCACCCTTTCCCACTTGGCGCCGCGCCAGGCACAAAAATGGCCATACGGCTGGAGATGGGTCCCCCGCCCAAAGAGCCAGCAGGGAAAACTATGCCTTGTTCTAAAGCTCTTTGGGAACCGCTTGCGTAGCCCCACAGACCTGGGGGCTGCGGGCTTTCCTGCTGCCTTCACCCTCAAAACCACCCTTTCCCACTTGGCACTGCTCCAGGCTCAAAAATGGCCATACGGCTGCAGATGGGTCCCCCGCCCAGAGAGCCAGCAGGGAAAACTATGCCTTGTTCTAAAGCTCTTTGGGAACCGCTTGCGTAGCCCCACAGACCTGGGGGCTGCGGGCTTTGCTGCTGCCTTCAGCCTCAAAGCCACCCTTTCCCACTTGGCGCCGGGCCAGGCACAAAAATGGCCATACGGCTGGAGATGGGTCCCCCGCCCAAAGAGCCAGCAGGGAAAATTATGCCTTGTTCTAAAGCTCTTTGGGAACCGCTTGCGTAGCCCCACAGACCTGGGGGCTGCAGGCTTTGCTGCTGCCTTCAGCCTCAAAACCACCCTTTCCCACTTGGCGCTGCGCCAGGCACAAAAATGGCCATATGGCTGGAGATGGTTCCCCCGACCAGAGAGCCAGCAGGGAAAATTATGCCTTGTTCTAAAGCTCTTTGGGAACCGCTTGCGTAGCCCCACAGACCTGGGGGCTGCGGGCTTTCCTGCTGCCTTCAAGCCTCAAAGCCACCCTTTCCCACTGGGCGCCGGGCCAGGCACAAAAATGGCCTATGGCTGGAGATGGGTCCCCCGCCCAAAGAGCCAGCAGGGAAAACTATGCCTTGTTCTAAATCTCTTTGGGAACTGCTTGCGTAGCCCCACAGACCTGGGGGCTGCGGGCTTTCCTGCTGCCTTCAGCCACGACACCACCCTTTCCCACTTGGCACTGCTCCAGGTTCAAAAATGGCCATACGGCTGGAGATGGGTCCCCTGCCAAAAGAGCCAGCAGGGAAAACTATGCCTTGTTCTAAAGCTCTTTGGGAACCGCTTTCGTAGCCCCACAGACCTGGGGGCTGCGGGCTTTCCTGCTGCCTTCAGCCTCAAAACCACCCTTTCGCACTTGGGGCTTCGCCAGGCACAAAAATGGCCATATGGCTGGAGATGGGTCCCCCGCCCAAAGAGCCAGCAGGGAAAACTATGCCTTGTTCTAAAGCTCTTTGGGAACCGCTTGCTTGGCCCCACAGACGTGGGGGCTGCGGGCTTTCCTGCTGCCTTCAGCCTCGACACCACCCTTTCCCACTTGGCACTGCTCCAGGCTCAAAAATGGCCATATGGCTGGAGATGGGTCCCCCGCCCAAAGAGCCAGCAGGGAAAACTATGCCTTGTTCTAAAGCTCTTTGGGAACCGCTTGCTTGGCCCCACAGACGTGGGGGCTGCGGGCTTTCCTGCTGCCTTCAGCCTCAAAACCACCCTATGCCACTACGCACCGCGCCAGGCACAAAAATAGCCATACGTCTGGAGATGGGTCCCCCACCCAAAGAGCCAGCAGGGAAAACTATGCCTTGTTCTAAAGCTCTTTGGGAACCGCTTGGTTGGCCCCACAGACCTGGGAGCTGCAGGCTTTCCTGCTGTCTTCAGCCTCAAAGCCACCCTTTCCCACTTGGCGCCCTATCAGGCACAAAAATGGCCTATGGCTGGAGATGGGTCCCATGCCCAAAGAGCCAGCAGGGAAAACTATGCCTTGTTCTAAAGCTCTTTGGGAACCGCTTGCGTAGCCCCACAGACCTGGGGGCTGCGGGCTTTCCTGCTGCCTTCAGCCTCAAAGCCACCCTTTCCCACTTGGCGCCGGGCCAGGGACAAAAATGGCCATACGGCTGGAGATGGGTCCCATGCCCAAAGAGCCAGCAGGGAAAACTATGCCTTGTTCTAAAGCTCTTTGGGAACCGCTTGCTTGGCCCCACAGACCTGGGGGCTGCAGGCTTTGCTGCTGCCTTCAGCCTCGACACCACCCTTACCCACTTGGCGCCGCGCCAGGCACAAAAATGGCCATACGGCTGGAGATGGGTCCCCCGCCCAAAGAGCCAGCAGGGAAAACTATGCCTTGTTCTAAAGCTCTTTGGGAACCGCTTGCTTGGCCCCACAGACCTGGGGGCTGCGGGCTTTCCTGCTGCCTTCAGCGTCAAAACCACCCTTTCCCACTACGCACCGCGCCAGGCACAAAAATGGCCATACGGCTGGAGATGGGTCCCCCGCCCAAAGAGCCAGCAGGGAAAACTATGCCTTGTTCTAAAGCTCTTTGGGAACCGCTTGCTTGGCCCCACAGACGTGGGGGCTGCGGGCTTTCCTGCTGCCTTCAGCCTCAAAACCACCCTATGCCACTACGCACCGCGTCAGGCACAAAAATAGCCATACGGCTGGAGATGGGTCCCCCACCCAAAGAGCCAGCAGGGAAAACTATGCCTTGTTCTAAAGCTCTTTGGGAACCGCTTGCGTAGCCCCACAGACCTGGGGGCTGCGGGCTTTCCTGCTGCCTTCAGCCTCAAAGCCACCCTTTCCCACTTGGCGCTGCGCCATGCACAAAAATGGCCATACGGCTGGAGATGGGTCCCCCGCCCAAAGAGCCAGCAGGGAAAACTATGCCTTGTTCTAAAGCTCTTTGGGAACTGCTTGCGTAGCTCCACAGACCTGGGGGCTGCGGGCTTTCCTGCTGCCTTTAGCCTCGACACCACCCTTTCCCTCTTGGCGCCGCGCCAGCCACAAAAATGGCCGTACGGCTGGAGATGGGTCCCCCGCCCAAAAAGCCAGCAGGGAAAACTATGCCTTGTTCTAAAGCTCTTTGGGAACCGCTTGCGTAGCCGCACAGACCTGGGGGCTGCGGGCTTTCCTGCTGCCTTCAGCCTTGACACCACCCTTTCCCACTTGGCGCCCTATCAAGCACAAAAATGGCCTATGGCTGGAGATGGGTCCCATGCCCAAAGAGCCAGCAGGGAAAACTATGCCTTGTTCTAAAGCTCTTTGGGAACCGCTTGCGTAGCCCCACACACGTGGGGGCTGCGGGCTTTCCTGCTGCCTTCAGCCTCAAAACCACCCTTTCCCACTTGGCCCCCGGCCAGGCACAAAAATGGCCATACGGCTGGAGATGGGTCCCCCGCCCAAAGAGCCAGCAGGGAAAATTATGCCTTGTTCTAAAGCTCTTTGGGAACCGCTTGCGTAGCCCCACAGACCTGGGGGCTGCAGGCTTTGCTGCTGCCTTCAGCCTCAAAACCACCCTTTCCCACTTGGCGCTGCGCCAGGCACAAAAATGGCCATATGGCTGGAGATGGGTCCCCCGACCAGAGAGCCAGCAGGGAAAATTATGCCTTGTTCTAAAGCTCTTTGGGAACCGCTTGCGTAGCCCCACAGACCTGGGGGCTGCGGGCTTTCCTGCTGCCTTCAAGCCTCAAAGCCACCCTTTCCCACTTGGTGTCGCGCCAGGCACAAAAATGGCCTATGGCTGGAGATGGGTCCCCCGCCCAAAGAGCCAGCAGGGAAAACTATGCCTTGTTCTAAATCTCTTTGGGAACTGCTTGCGTAGCCCCACAGACCTGGGGGCTGCGGGCTTTCCTGCTGCCTTCAGCCACGACACCACCCTTTCCCACTTGGCACTGCTCCAGGTTCAAAAATGGCCATACGGCTGGAGATGGGTCCCCTGCCAAAAGAGCCAGCAGGGAAAACTATGCCTTGTTCTAAAGCTCTTTGGGAACCGCTTTCGTAGCCCCACAGACCTGGGGGCTGCGGGCTTTCCTGCTGCCTTCAGCCTCAAAACCACCCTTTCGCACTTGGGGCTTCGCCAGGCACAAAAATGGCCATATGGCTGGAGATGGGTCCCCCGCCCAAAGAGCCAGCAGGGAAAACTATGCCTTGTTCTAAAGCTCTTTGGGAACCGCTTGCGTAGCCCCACAGACCTGGGGGCTGCGGGCTTTCCTGCTGCCTTCAGCCTCAAAGCCACCCTTTCCCACTTGGCGCCGCGCCAGGCACAAAAATGGCCATACGGCTGGAGATGGGTCCCATGCCCAAAGAGCCAGCAGGGAAAACTATGCCTTCTTCTAAAGCTCTTTGGGAACCGCTTGCTTGGCCCCACAGACCTGGGGGCTGCAGGCTTTGCTGCTGCCTTCAGCCTCGACACCACCCTTACCCACTTGGCGCCGCGCCAGGCACAAAAATGGCCATACGGCTGGAGATGGGTCCCCCGCCCAACGAGCCAGCAGGGAAAACTATGCCTTGTTCTAACGCTCTTTGGGAACCGCTTGCGTAGCCCCACAGACCTGGGGGCTGCGGGCTTTCCTGCTGCCTTCAGCGTCAAAACCACCCTTTCCCACTACGCACCGCGCCAGGCACAAAAATGGCCATACGGCTGGAGATGGGTCCCCCGCCCAAAGAGCCAGCAGGGAAAACTATGCCTTGTTCTAAAGCTCTTTGGGAACCGCTTGCTTGGCCCCACAGACGTGGGGGCTGCGGGCTTTCCTGCTGCCTTCAGCCTCAAAACCACCCTATGCCACTACGCACCGCGTCAGGCACAAAAATAGCCATACGGCTGGAGATGGGTCCCCCACCCAAAGAGCCAGCAGGGAAAACTATGCCTTGTTCTAAAGCTCTTTGGGAACCGCTTGCGTAGCCCCACAGACCTGGGGGCTGCAGGCTTTCCTGCTGTCTTCAGCCTCAAAGCCACCCTTTCCCACTTGGCGCCCTATCAGGCACAAAAATGGCCTATGGGTGGAGATGGGTCCCATGCCCAAAGAGCCAGCAGGGAAAACTATGCCTTGTTCTAAAGCTCTTTGGGAACCGCTTGCGTAGCCCCACAGACCTGGGGGCTGCGGGCTTTCCTGCTGCCTTCAGCCTCAAAGCCACCCTTTCCCACTTGGCGCTGCGCCATGCACAAAAATGGCCATACGGCTGGAGATGGGTCCCCCGCCCAAAGAGCCAGCAGGGAAAACTATGCCTTGTTCTAAAGCTCTTTGGGAACTGCTTGCGTAGCTCCACAGACCTGGGGGCTGCGGGCTTTCCTGCTGCCTTTAGCCTCGACACCACCCTTTCCCTCTTGGCGCCGGGCCAGGCACAAAAATGGCCATATGGCTGGAGATGGGTCCCATGCCCAAAGAGCCAGCAGGGAAAACTATGCCTTGTTCTAAAGCTCTTTGGGAACCGCTTGCGTAGCCCCACAGACCTGGGGGCTGCGGGCTTTGCTGCTGCCTTCAGCCTCAAAGCCACCCTTTCCCACTTGGCGCCGCGCCAGGCACAAAAATGGCCATACGGCTGGAGATGGGTCCCACGCCCAAGGAGTCAGCAGGGAAAACTATGCCTTGTTCTAAAGCTCTTTGGGAACCGCTTGCGTAGCCCCACAGACCTGGGGGCTGCGGGCTTTCCTGCTGCCTTCAGCGTCAAAACCACCCTTTCCCACTACGCACCGCGCCAGGCACAAAAATGGCCATACGGCTGGAGATGGGTCCCCTGCCCAAAGAGCCAGCAGGGAAAACTATGCCTTGTTCTAAAGCTCTTTGGGAACCGCTTGCTTGGCCCCACAGACGTGGGGGCTGCGGGCTTTCCTGCTGCCTTCAGCCTCAAAACCACCCTATGCCACTACGCACCGCGTCAGGCACAAAAATAGCCATACGGCTGGAGATGGGTCCCCCACCCAAAGAGCCAGCAGGGAAAACTATGCCTTGTTCTAAAGCTCTTTGGGAACCGCTTGCGTAGCCCCACAGACCTGGGGGCTGCAGGCTTTCCTGCTGTCTTTAGCCTCAAAGCCACCCTTTCTCACTTGGCGCCCTATCAGGCACAAAAATGGCCTATGGGTGGAGATGGGTCCCATGCCCAAAGAGCCAGCAGGGAAAACTATGCCTTGTTCTAAAGCTCTTTGGGAACCGCTTGCGTAGCCCCACAGACCTGGGGGCTGCGGGCTTTCCTGCTGCCTTCAGCCTCAAAGCCACCCTTTCCCACTTGGCGCTGCGCCATGCACAAAAATGGCCATACGGCTGGAGATGGGTCCCCCGCCCAAAGAGCCAGCAGGGAAAACTATGCCTTGTTCTAAAGCTCTTTGGGAACCGCTTGCTTGGCCCCAAAGACCTGGGGGCTGCGGGCTTTCCTGCTGCCTTTAGCCTCGACACCACCCTTTCCCTCTTGGCGCCGCGCCAGGCACAAAAATGGCCGTACGGCTGGAGATGGGTCCCCCGCCCAAAGAGCCAGCAGGGAAAATTATGCCTTGTTCTAAAGCTCTTTGGGAACCGCTTGCGTAGCCGCACAGACCTGGGGGCTGCGGGCTTTCCTGCTGCCTTCAGCCTCGACACCACCCTTTCCCACTTGGCGCCCTATCAAGCACAAAAATGGCCTATGGCTGGAGATGGGTCCCATGCCCAAAGAGCCAGCAGGGAAAACTATGCCTTGTTCTAAAGCTCTTTGGGAACCGCTTGCGTAGCCCCACACACGTGGGGGCTGCGGGCTTTCCTGCTGCCTTCAGCCTCAAAACCACCCTTTCCCACTTGGCGCTGCGCCAGGCTCAAAAATGGCCATACGGCTGGAGATGGGTCCCCCGCCCAAAGAGCCAGCAGGGAAAACTATGCCTTGTTCTAAAGCTCTTTGGGAACCGCTTGCGTAGCCCCACAGACCTGGGGGCTGCAGGCTTTCCTGCTGCCTTCAGCCTCAAAACCACCCTTTCCCACTACGCAGCACGCCAGGCATAAAAATAGCCATACGACTGGAGATGGGTCCCCCGCCCAAAGAGCCAGCAGGGAAAACTATGCCTTGTTCTAAAGCTCTTTGGGAACCGCTTGCGTAGCCCCACAGACCTTGGGGCTGCGGGCTTTCCTGCTGCCTTCAGCCTCGACAGCACCCTTTCCCACTTGGCTTCGCGCCAGGCACAAAAATGGCCTATGGCTGGAGATGGGTCCCATGCCCTAAGAGCCAGCTGGGAAAACTATGCCTTGTTCTAAAGCTCTTTGGGAACCGCTTGCGTAGCACCACAGACCTGGGGGCTGCAGGCTTTCCTGCTGCCTTCAGGCTCGACACCACCCTTTCCCACTTGGCGCTGCGCCAGGCTCAAAAATGGCCATACGGCTGGAGATGGGTCCCCCGCCCAAAGAGCCAGCAGGGAAAACTATGCCTTGTTCTAAAGCTCTTTGGGAACCGCTTGCGTAGCCCCACAGACCTGGGGGCTGCGGGCTTTGCTGCTGCCTTCAGCCTCAAAGCCACCCTTTCCCACTTGGCGCCGCGCCAGGCACAAAAATGGCCTATGGCTGGAGATGGGTCCCATGCCCAAAGAGCCAGCAGGGAAAACTATGCCTTGTTCTAAAGCTCTTTGGGAACCGCTTGCTTGGCCCCACAGACGTGGGGGCTGCGGGCTTTCCTGCTGCCTTCAGCCTCGACACCACCCTTTCCCACTTGGCACTGCTCCAGGCTCAAAAATGGCCATACGGCTGGAGATGGGTCCCCCGCCCAAAGAGCCAGCAGGGAAAACTATGCCTTGTTCTAAAGCTCTTTGGGAACCGCTTGCGTAGCCCCACAGACCTGGGGGCTGCGGGCTTTCCTGCTGCCTTCAGCCTCAAAACCACCCTATGCCACTACGCACCGCGCCAGGCACAAAAATAGCCATACGTCTGGAGATGGGTCCCCCACCCAAAGAGCCAGCAGGGAAAACTATGCCTTGTTCTAAAGCTCTTTGGGAACCGCTTGCGTAGCCCCACAGACCTGGGGGCTGCGGGCTTTCCTGCTGCCTTCAGCCTCGACACCACCCTTTCCCACTTGGCGCCGCGCCAGGCACAAAAATGGCCATACGGCTGGAGATGGGTCCCCCGCCCAAAGAGCCAGCAGGGAAAACTATGCCTTGTTCTAAAGCTCTTTGGGAACCGCTTGCATAGCCCCACAGACCTGGGAGCTGCAGGCTTTCCTGCTGTCTTCAGCCTCAAAGCCACCCTTTCCCACTTGGCGCCCTATCAGGCACAAAAATGGCCTATGGCTGGAGATGGGTCCCATGCCCAAAGAGCCAGCAGGGAAAACTATGCCTTGTTCTAAAGCTCTTTGGGAACCGCTTGCGTAGCCCCACAGACCTGGGGGCTGCGGGCTTTCCTGCTGCCTTCACCCTCAAAACCACCCTTTCCCACTTGGCGCCGGGCCAGGGACAAAAATGGCCATACGGCTGGAGATGGGTCCCATGCCCAAAGAGCCAGCAGGGAAAACTATGCCTTGTTCTAAAGCTCTTTGGGAACCGCTTGCTTGGCCCCACAGACCTGGGGGCTGCAGGCTTTGCTGCTCCCTTCAGCCTCGACACCACCCTTACCCACTTGGCGCCGCGCCAGGCACAGAAATGGCCATACGGCTGGAGATGGGTCCCCCGCCCAAAGAGCCAGCAGGGAAAACTATGCCTTGTTCTAAAGCTCTTTGGGAACCGCTTGCTTGGCCCCACAGACCTGGGGGCTGCAGTCTTTGCTGCTGCCTTCAGCCTCAACACCACCCTTTCCCACTTGGCACCGGGCCAGGGACAAAAATGGCCATACGGCTGGAGATGGGTCCCCTGCCCAAAGAGCCAGCAGGGAAAACTATGCCTTGTTCTAAAGCTCTTTGGTGAACCGCTTGCGTAGCCCCACAGACCTGGGGGCTGCGGGCTTTCCTGCTGCCTTCAGCGTCAAAACCACCCTTTCCCACTACGCACCGCGCCAGGCACAAAAATGGCCATACGGCTGGAGATGGGTCCCCCGCCCAAAGAGCCAGCAGGGAAAACTATGCCTTGTTCTAAAGCTCTTTGGGAACCGCTTGCTTGGCCCCACAGACGTGGGGGCTGCGGGCTTTCCTGCTGCCTTCAGCCTCAAAACCACCCTATGCCACTACGCACCGCGTCAGGCACAAAAATAGCCATACGGCTGGAGATGGGTCCCCCGCCCAAAGAGCCAGCAGGGAAAACTATGCCTTGTTCTAAAGCTCTTTGGGAACCGCTTGCGTAGCCCCACAGACCTGGGGGCTGCAGGCTTTCCTGCTGTCTTTAGCCTCAAAGCCACCCTTTCTCACTTGGCGCCCTATCAGGCACAAAAATGGCCTATGGGTGGAGATGGGTCCCATGCCCAAAGAGCCAGCAGGGAAAACTATGCCTTGTTCTAAAGCTCTTTGGGAACCGCTTGCGTAGCCCCACAGACCTGGGGGCTGCGGGCTTTCCTGCTGCCTTCAGCCTCAAAGCCACCCTTTCCCACTTGGCGCTGCGCCATGCACAAAAATGGCCATACGGCTGGAGATGGGTCCCCCGCCCAAAGAGCCAGCAGGGAAAACTATGCCTTGTTCTAAAGCTCTTTGGGAACTGCTTGCGTAGCTCCACAGACCTGGGGGCTGCGGGCTTTCCTGCTGCCTTTAGCCTCGACACCACCCTTTCCCTCTTGGCGCCGCGCCAGCCACAAAAATGGCCATACGGCTGGAGATGGGTCCCCCGCCCAAAAAGCCAGCAGGGAAAACTATGCCTTGTTCTAAAGCTCTTTGGGAACCGCTTGCGTAGCCGCACAGACCTGGGGGCTGCGGGCTTTCCTGCTGCCTTCAGCCTCGACACCACCCTTTCCCACTTGGCGCCCTATCAAGCACAAAAATGGCCTATGGCTGGAGATGGGTCCCCCGCCCAAAGAGCCAGCAGGGAAAACTATGCCTTGTTCTAAATCTCTTTGGGAACTGCTTGCGTAGCCCCACAGACCTGGGGGCTGCGGGCTTTCCTGCTGCCTTCAGCCACGACACCACCCTTTCCCACTTGGCACTGCTCCAGGTTCAAAAATGGCCATACGGCTGGAGATGGGTCCCCTGCCAAAAGAGCCAGCAGGGAAAACTATGCCTTGTTCTAAAGCTCTTTGGGAACCGCTTTCGTAGCCCCACAGACCTGGGGGCTGCGGGCTTTCCTGCTGCCTTCAGCCTCAAAGCCACCCTTTCGCACTTGGGGCTTCGCCAGGCACAAAAATGGCCATATGGCTGGAGATGGGTCCCCCGCCCAAAGAGCCAGCAGGGAAAACTATGCCTTGTTCTAAAGCTCTTTGGGAACCGCTTGCGTAGCCCCACAGACCTGGGGGCTGCGGGCTTTCCTGCTGCCTTCAGCCTCAAAGCCACCCTTTCCCACTTGGCGCCGCGCCAGGCACAAAAATGGCCATACGGCTGGAGATGGGTCCCATGCCCAAAGAGCCAGCAGGGAAAACTATGCCTTGTTCTAAAGCTCTTTGGGAACCGCTTGCTTGGCCCCACAGACCTGGGGGCTGCAGGCTTTGCTGCTGCCTTCAGCCTCGACACCACCCTTACCCACTTGGCGCCGCGCCAGGCACAAAAATGGCCATACGGCTGGAGATGGGTCCCCCGCCCAAAGAGCCAGCAGGGAAAACTATGCCTTGTTCTAAAGCTCTTTGGGAACCGCTTGCGTAGCCCCACAGACCTGGGGGCTGCGGGCTTTCCTGCTGCCTTCAGCGTCAAAACCACCCTTTCCCACTACGCACCGCGCCAGGCACAAAAATGGCCATACGGCTGGAGATGGGTCCCCCGCCCAAAGAGCCAGCAGGGAAAACTATGCCTTGTTCTAAAGCTCTTTGGGAACCGCTTGCTTGGCCCCACAGACGTGGGGGCTGCGGGCTTTCCTGCTGCCTTCAGCCTCAAAACCACCCTATGCCACTACGCACCGCGTCAGGCACAAAAATAGCCATACGGCTGGAGATGGGTCCCCCACCCAAAGAGCCAGCAGGGAAAACTATGCCTTGTTTTAAAGCTCTTTGGGAACCGCTTGCGTAGCCCCACAGACCTGGGGGCTGCAGGCTTTCCTGCTGTCTTCAGCCTCAAAGCCACCCTTTCCCACTTGGCGCCCTATCAGGCACAAAAATGGCCTATGGGTGGAGATGGGTCCCATGCCCAAAGAGCCAGCAGGGAAAACTATGCCTTGTTCTAAAGCTCTTTGGGAACCGCTTGCGTAGCCCCACAGACCTGGGGGCTGCGGGCTTTCCTGCTGCCTTCAGCCTCAAAGCCACCCTTTCCCACTTGGCGCTGCGCCATGCACAAAAATGGCCATACGGCTGGAGATGGGTCCCCCGCCCAAAGAGCCAGCAGGGAAAACTATGCCTTGTTCTAAAGCTCTTTGGGAACTGCTTGCGTAGCTCCACAGACCTGGGGGCTGCGGGCTTTCCTGCTGCCTTTAGCCTCGACACCACCCTTTCCCTCTTGGCGCCGCGCCAGGCACAAAAATGGCCATATGGCTGGAGATGGGTCCCATGCCCAAAGAGCCAGCAGGGAAAACTATGCCTTGTTCTAAAGCTCTTTGGGAACCGCTTGCGTAGCCCCACAGACCTGGGGGCTGCGGGCTTTGCTGCTGCCTTCAGCCTCAAAGCCACCCTTTCCCACTTGGCGCCGCGCCAGGCACAAAAATGGCCATACGGCTGGAGATGGGTCCCCCGCCCAAAGAGCCAGCAGGGAAAACTATGCCTTGTTCTAAAGCTCTTTGGGAACCGCTTGCTTGGCCCCACAGACCTGGGGGCTGCAGTCTTTGCTGCTACCTTCAGCCTCAACACCACCTTTTCCCACTTGGCGCCGGGCCAGGGACAAAAATGGCCATACGGCTGGAGATGGGTCCCCTGCCCAAAGAGCCAGCAGGGAAAACTATGCCTTGTTCTAAAGCTCTTTGGTGAACCGCTTGCGTAGCCCCACAGACCTGGGGGCTGCGGGCTTTCCTGCTGCCTTCAGCGTCAAAACCACCCTTTCCCACTACGCACCGCGCCAGGCACAAAAATGGCCATACGGCTGGAGATGGGTCCCCTGCCCAAAGAGCCAGCAGGGAAAACTATGCCTTGTTCTAAAGCTCTTTGGGAACCGCTTGCTTGGCCCCACAGACGTGGGGGCTGCGGGCTTTCCTGCTGCCTTCAGCCTCAAAACCACCCTATGCCACTACGCACCGCGTCAGGCACAAAAATAGCCATACGGCTGGAGATGGGTCCCCCACCCAAAGAGCCAGCAGGGAAAACTATGCCTTGTTCTAAAGCTCTTTGGGAACCGCTTGCGTAGCCCCACAGACCTGGGGGCTGCAGGCTTTCCTGCTGTCTTTAGCCTCAAAGCCACCCTTTCTCACTTGGCGCCCTATCAGGCACAAAAATGGCCTATGGGTGGAGATGGGTCCCATGCCCAAAGAGCCAGCAGGGAAAACTATGCCTTGTTCTAAAGCTCTTTGGGAACCGCTTGCGTAGCCCCACAGACCTGGGGGCTGCGGGCTTTGCTGCTGCCTTCAGCCTCAAAACCACCCTTTCCCACTTGGCGCTGCGCCATGCACAAAAATGGCCATACGGCTGGAGATGGGTCCCCCGCCCAAAGAGCCAGCAGGGAAAACTATGCCTTGTTCTAAAGCTCTTTGGGAACCGCTTGCTTGGCCCCAAAGACCTGGGGGCTGCGGGCTTTCCTGCTGCCTTTAGCCTCGACACCACCCTTTCCCTCTTGGCGCCGCGCCAGGCACAAAAATGGCCGTACGGCTGGAGATGGGTCCCCCGCCCAAAGAGCCAGCAGGGAAAATTATGCCTTGTTCTAAAGCTCTTTGGGAACCGCTTGCGTAGCCGCACAGACCTGGGGGCTGCGGGCTTTCCTGCTGCCTTCAGCCTCGACACCACCCTTTCCCACTTGGCGCCCTATCAAGCACAAAAATGGCCTATGGCTGGAGATGGGTCCCATGCCCAAAGAGCCAGCAGGGAAAACTATGCCTTGTTCTAAAGCTCTTTGGGAACCGCTTGCGTAGCCCCACACACGTGGGGGCTGCGGGCTTTCCTGCTGCCTTCAGCCTCAAAACCACCCTTTCCCACTTGGCCCCCGGCCAGGCACAAAAATGGCCATACGGCTGGAGATGGGTCCCCCGCCCAAAGAGCCAGCAGGGAAAACTATGCCTTGTTCTAAAGCTCTTTGGGAACCGCTTGCGTAGCCGCACAGACCTGGGGGCTGCAGGCTTTCCTGCTGCCTTCAGCCTCAAAACCACCCTTTCCCACTACGCAACACGCCAGGCATAAAAATAGCCATACGACTGGAGATGGGTCCCCCGCCCAAAGAGCCAGCAGGGAAAACTATGCCTTGTTCTAAAGCTCTTTGGGAACCGCTTGCGTAGCCCCACAGACCTTGGGGCTGCGGGCTTTCCTGCTGCCTTCAGCCTCGACAGCACCCTTTCCCACTTGGCTTCGCGCCAGGCACAAAAATGGCCTATGGCTGGAGATGGGTCCCATGCCCTAAGAGCCAGCTGGGAAAACTATGCCTTGTTCTAAAGCTCTTTGGGAACCGCTTGCGTAGCACCACAGACCTGGGGGCTGCAGGCTTTGCTCCTGCCTTCAGCCTCAAAGCCACCCTTTCCCACCTGGCGCCGCGCCAGGCTCAAAAATGGCCATACGGCTGGAGATGGGTCCCCCGCCCAGAGAGCCAGCAGGGAAAACTATGCCTTGTTCTAAAGCTCTTTGGGAACCGCTTGCGTAGCCCCACAGACCTGGGGGCTGCGGGCTTTCCTGCTGTCTTCAGCCTCAAAGCAACCCTTTCCCACTTGGCGCCCTATCAAGCACAAAAATGGCCTATGGCTGGAGATGGGTCCCATGCCCAAAGAGCCAGCAGGGAAAACTATGCCTTGTTCTAAATCTCTTTGGGAACTGCTTGCGTAGCCCCACAGACCTGGGGGCTGCGGGCTTTCCTGCTGCCTTCAGCCACGACACCACCCTTTCCCACTTGGCACTGCTCCAGGTTCAAAAATGGCCATACGGCTGGAGATGGGTCCCCTGCCAAAAGAGCCAGCAGGGAAAACTATGCCTTGTTCTAAAGCTCTTTGGGAACCGCTTTCGTAGCCCCACAGACCTGGGGGCTGCGGGCTTTCCTGCTGCCTTCAGCCTCAAAGCCACCCTTTCGCACTTGGGGCTTCGCCAGGCACAAAAATGGCCATATGGCTGGAGATGGGTCCCCCGCCCAAAGAGCCAGCAGGGAAAACTATGCCTTGTTCTAAAGCTCTTTGGGAACCGCTTGCGTAGCCCCACAGACCTGGGGGCTGCGGGCTTTCCTGCTGCCTTCAGCCTCAAAGCCACCCTTTCCCACTTGGCGCCGCGCCAGGCACAAAAATGGCCATACGGCTGGAGATGGGTCCCATGCCCAAAGAGCCAGCAGGGAAAACTATGCCTTGTTCTAAAGCTCTTTGGGAACCGCTTGCTTGGCCCCACAGACCTGGGGGCTGCAGGCTTTGCTGCTGCCTTCAGCCTCGACACCACCCTTACCCACTTGGCGCCGCGCCAGGCACAAAAATGGCCATACGGCTGGAGATGGGTCCCCCGCCCAAAGAGCCAGCAGGGAAAACTATGCCTTGTTCTAAAGCTCTTTGGGAACCGCTTGCGTAGCCCCACAGACCTGGGGACTGCGGGCTTTCCTGCTGCCTTCAGCGTCAAAACCACCCTTTCCCACTACGCACCGCGCCAGGCACAAAAATGGCCATACGGCTGGAGATGGGTCCCCTGCCCAAAGAGCCAGCAGGGAAAACTATGCCTTGTTCTAAAGCTCTTTGGGAACCGCTTGCTTGGCCCCACAGACGTGGGGGCTGCGGGCTTTCCTGCTGCCTTCAGCCTCAAAACCACCCTATGCCACTACGCACCGCGTCAGGCACAAAAATAGCCATACGGCTGGAGATGGGTCCCCCACCCAAAGAGCCAGCAGGGAAAACTATGCCTTGTTCTAAAGCTCTTTGGGAACCGCTTGCGTAGCCCCACAGACCTGGGGGCTGCAGGCTTTCCTGCTGTCTTTAGCCTCAAAGCCACCCTTTCTCACTTGGCGCCCTATCAGGCACAAAAATGGCCTATGGGTGGAGATGGGTCCCATGCCCAAAGAGCCAGCAGGGAAAACTATGCCTTGTTCTAAAGCTCTTTGGGAACCGCTTGCGTAGCCCCACAGACCTGGGGGCTGCGGGCTTTCCTGCTGCCTTCAGCCTCAAAGCCACCCTTTCCCACTTGGCGCTGCGCCATGCACAAAAATGGCCATACGGCTGGAGATGGGTCCCCCGCCCAAAGAGCCAGCAGGGAAAACTATGCCTTGTTCTAAAGCTCTTTGGGAACCGCTTGCTTGGCCCCAAAGACCTGGGGGCTGCGGGCTTTCCTGCTGCCTTTAGCCTCGACACCACCCTTTCCCTCTTGGCGCCGCGCCAGGCACAAAAATGGCCGTACGGCTGGAGATGGGTCCCCCGCCCAAAGAGCCAGCAGGGAAAATTATGCCTTGTTCTAAAGCTCTTTGGGAACCGCTTGCGTAGCCGCACAGACCTGGGGGCTGCGGGCTTTCCTGCTGCCTTCAGCCTCGACACCACCCTTTCCCACTTGGCGCCCTATCAAGCACAAAAATGGCCTATGGCTGGAGATGGGTCCCATGCCCAAAGAGCCAGCAGGGAAAACTATGCCTTGTTCTAAAGCTCTTTGGGAACCGCTTGCGTAGCCCCACACACGTGGGGGCTGCGGGCTTTCCTGCTGCCTTCAGCCTCAAAACCACCCTTTCCCACTTGGCGTCGCGCCAGGCACAAAAATGGCCATACGGCTGGAGATGGGTCCCCCGCCCAAAGAGCCAGCAGGGAAAACTATGCCTTGTTCTAAAGCTCTTTGGGAACCGCTTGCGTAGCCCCACAGACCTGGGGGCTGCAGGCTTTCCTGCTGCCTTCAGCCTCAAAACCACCCTTTCCCACTTGGCGCCCTATCAAGCACAAAAATGGCCTATGGCTGGAGATGGGTCCCATGCCCAAAGAGCCAGCAGGGAAAACTATGCCTTGTTCTAAAGCTCTTTGGGAACCGCTTGCGTAGCCCCACACACGTGGGGGCTGCGGGCTTTCCTGCTGCCTTCAGCCTCAAAACCACCCTTTCCCACTTGGCGTCGCGCCAGGCACAAAAATGGCCATACGGCTGGAGATGGGTCCCCCGCCCAAAGAGCCAGCAGGGAAAACTATGCCTTGTTCTAAAGCTCTTTGGGAACCGCTTGCGTAGCCCCACAGACCTTGGGGCTGCGGGCTTTCCTGCTGCCTTCAGCCTCAAAGCCACCCTTTCCCACTGGGCGCCGGGCCAGGCACAAAAATGGCCTATGGTTGGAGATGGGTCCCATGCCCTAAGAGCCAGCTGGGAAAACTATGCCTTGTTCTAAAGCTCTTTGGGAACCGCTTGCGTAGCACCACAGACCTGGGGGCTGCAGGCTTTGCTCCTGCCTTCAGCCTCAAAACCACCCTTTCCCACCTGGCGCCGCGCCAGGCTCAAAAATGGCCATACGGCTGGAGATGGGTCCCCCGCCCAGAGAGCCAGCAGCGAAAACTATGCCTTGTTCTAAAGCTCTTTGGGAACCGCTTGCGTAGCCCCACAGACCTGGGGGCTGCGGGCTTTCCTGCTGTCTTCAGCCTCAAAGCAACCCTTTCCCACTTGGCGCCCTATCAAGCACAAAAATGGCCTATGGCTGGAGATGGGTCCCATGCCCAAAGAGCCAGCAGGGAAAACTATGCCTTGTTCTAAAGCTCTTTGGGAACCGCTTGCGTAGCCCCACAGACCTGGGGGCTGCGGGCTTTCCTGCTGCCTTCAGCCTCAAAACCACCCTTTCCCACTTCGCCCCCGGCCAGGCACAAAAATGGCCATACGGCTGGAGATGGGTCCCCCGCCCAAAGAGCCAGCAGGGAAAACTATGCCTTGTTCTAAAGCTCTTTGGGAACCGCTTGCGTAGCCCCACAGACCTGGGGGCTGCAGGCTTTGCTGCTGCCTTCAGCCTCAAAACCACCCTTTCCCACTTGGCGCTGCGCCAGGCACAAAAATGGCCATACGGCTGGAGATGGGTCCCCCGCCCAAAGAGCCAGCAGGGAAAATTATGCCTTGTTCTAAAGCTCTTTGGGAACCGCTTGCGTAGCCCCACAGACCTGGGGGCTGCGGGCTTTCCTGCTGCCTTTAGCCTCGACACAACCCTTTCCCACTTGGCGCCGCGCCAGGCTCAAAAATGGCCATACGGCTGGAGATGGGTCCCCCTCCCAGAGAGCCAGCAGGGAAAACTATGCCTTGTTCTAAAGCTCTTTGGGAACCGCTTGCGTAGCCCCACAGACCTGGGGGCTGCGGGCTTTCCTGCTGCCTTCAAGCCTCAAAGCCACCCTTTCCCACTGGGCGCCGGGCCAGGCACAAAAATGGCCTATGGCTGGAGATGGGTCCCCCGCCCAAAGAGACAGCAGGGAAAACTATGCCTTGTTCTAAAGCTCTTTGGGAACTGCTTGCGTAGCCCCACAGACCTGGGGGCTGCAGGCTTTGCTGCTGCCTTCAGCCTCAAAGCCACCCTTTCCCACTTGGCGCCCTATCAAGCACAAAAATGGCCTATGGCTGGAGATGGGTCCCAGGCCCAAAGAGCCAGCAGGGAAAACTATGCCTTGTTCTAAAGCTCTTTGGGAACCGCTTGCTTGGCCCCACAGACGTGGGGGCTGCGGGCTTTCCTGCTGCCTTCAGCCTCAAAACCACCCTTTCCCACTTGGCGCCGCGCCAGGCACAAAAATGGCCATACGGCTGGAGATGGGTCCCCCGCCCAAAGAGCCAGCAGGGAAAACTATGCCTTGTTCTAAAGCTCTTTGGGAACCGCTTGCGTATCCCCACAGACCTGGGGGCTGCGGGCTTTCCTGCTGCCTTCACCCTCAAAACCACCCTTTCCCACTTGGCACTGCTCCAGGCTCAAAAATGGCCATACGGCTGCAGATGGGTCCCCCGCCCAAAGAGCCAGCAGGGAAAACTATGCCTTGTTCTAAAGCTCTTTGGGAACCGCTTGCGTAGCCCCACAGACCTGGGGGCTGCGGGCTTTGCTGCTGCCTTCAGCCTCAAAGCCACCCTTTCCCACTTGGCGCCGGGCCAGGCACAAAAATGGCCATACGGCTGGAGATGGGTCCCCCGCCCAAAGAGCCAGCAGGGAAAACTATGCCTTGTTCTAAAGCTCTTTGGGAACCGCTTGCTTGGCCCCACAGACCTGGGGGCTGCAGTCTTTGCTGCTGCCTTCAGCCTCAACACCACCCTTTCCCACTACGCACCGCGCCAGGCACAAAAATGGCCATACGGCTGGAGATGGGTCCCCTGCCAAAAGAGCCAGCAGGGAAAACTATGCCTTGTTCTAAAGCTCTTTGGGAACCGCTTGCGTAGCCCCACAGACCTGGGGGCTGCGGGCTTTCCTGCTGCCTTCAGATTCAAAGCCACCCTTTCCCTCTTGGGGCTTCGCCAGGCACAAAAATGGCCATACGGCTGGAGATGGGTCCCCCGCCCAAAGAGCGAGCAGGGAAAACTATGCATTGTTCTAAAGCTCTTTGGGAACCGCTTGCGTAGCCCCACAGACCTGGGGGCTGCGGGCTTTCCTGCTGCCTTCAGCCTCGACACCACCCTTTCCCACTTGGCGCTGCGCCAGGCTCAAAAATGGCCATACGGCTGGAGATGGGTCCCCCGCCCTAAGAGCCAGCAGGGAAAACTATGCCTTGTTCTAAAGCTCTTTGGGAACCGCTTGCGTAGCCCCACAGACCTGGGGGCTGCAGGCTTTGCTGCTGCCTTCAGCCTCAAAGCCACCCTTTCCCACCTGGCGCCGCGCCAGGCTCAAAAATGGCCATACGGCTGGAGATGGGTCCCCCGCCCAAAGAGCCAGCAGGGAAAACTATGCCTTGTTCTAAAGCTCTTTGGGAACCGCTTGCGTAGCCCCACAGACCTGGGGGCTGCAGGCTTTCCTGCTGTCTTCAGCCTCGACACCACCCTTTCCCACTTGGCGCCCTATCAGGCACAAAAATGGCCATACGGCTGGAGATGGGTCCCCCGCCCAAAGAGCCAGCAGGGAAAACTATGCCTTGTTCTAAAGCTCTTTGGGAACCGCTTGCGTAGCCCCACAGACCTGGGGGCTGCGGGCTTTGCTGCTGCCTTCAGCCTCAAAGCCACCCTTTCCCACTTGGCGCCGCGCCAGGCACAAAAATGGCCTATGGCTGGAGATGGGTCCCATGCCCAAAGAGCCAGCAGGGAAAACTATGCCTTGTTCTAAAGCTCTTTGGGAACCGCTTGCTTGGCCCCAGAGACGTGGGGGCTGCGGGCTTTCCTGCTGCCTTCAGCCTCAAAACCACCCTTTCCCACTACGCACCGCGCCAGGCACAAAAATGGCCATATGGCTGGAGATGGGTCCCCCGCCCAAAGAGCCAGCAGGGAAAACTATGCCTTGTTCTAAAGCTCTCTGGGAACCGCTTGCTTGGCCCCACAGACGTGGGGGCTGCGGGCTTTCCTGCTGCCTTTAGCCTCAAAACCACCCTATGCCACTACGCACCGCGCCAGGCACAAAAATGGCCATACGTCTGGAGATGGGTCCCCCACCCAAAGAGCCAGCAGGGAAAACTATGCCTTGTTCTAAAGCTCTTTGGGAACCGCTTGTGTAGCCCCACAGACCTGGGGGCTGCGGGCTTTCCTGCTGCCTTCAGCCTCGACACCACCCTTTCCCACTTGGCGCCGCGCCAGGCTCAAAAATGGCCATACGGCTGGAGATGGGTCCCCCGCCCAAAGAGCCAGCAGGGAAAACTATGCCTTGTTCTAAAGCTCTTTGGGAACCGCTTGCGTAGCCGCACAGACCTGGGGGCTGCGGGCTTTCCTGCTGCCTTCAGCCTCGACACCACCCTTTCCCACTTGGCGCCGCGCCAGGCACAAAAATGGCCATACGGCTGGAGATGGGTCCCCCGCCCAGAGAGCCAGCAGGGAAAACTATGCCTTGTTCTAAAGCTCTTTGGGAACCGCTTGCATAGCCCCACAGACCTGGGAGCTGCAGGCTTTCCTGCTGTCTTCAGCCTCAAAGCCACCCTTTCCCACTTGGCGCCCTATCAGGCACAAAAATGGCCTATGGGTGGAGATGGGTCCCCTGCCCAAAGAGCCAGCAGGGAAAACTATGCCTTGTTCTAAAGCTCTTTGGGAACCGCTTGCTTGGCCCCACAGACGTGGGGGCTGCGGGCTTTCCTGCTGTCTTCAGCCTCGACACCACCCTTTCCCACTTGGCGCCCTATCAGGCACAAAAATGGCCATACGGCTGGAGATGGGTCCCCCGCCCAAAGAGCCAGCAGGGAAAACTATGCCTTGTTCTAAAGCTCTTTGGGAACCGCTTGCGTAGCCCCACAGACCTGGGGGCTGCAGGCTTTGCTGCTGCCTTCAGCCTCGACACCACCCTTACCCACTTGGCGCCGCGCCAGGTACAAAAATGGCCATACGGCTGGAGATGGGTCCCCCGCCCAAAGAGCCAGCAGGGAAAACTATGCCTTGTTCTAAAGCTCTTTGGGAACCGCTTGCGTAGCCCCACAGACCTGGGGGCTGCGGGCTTTCCTGCTGCCTTCAGCGTCAAAACCACCCTTTCCCACTACGCACCGCGCCAGGCACAAAAATGGCCATACGGCTGGAGATGGGTCCCCCGCCCAAAGAGCCAGCAGGGAAAACTATGCCTTGTTCTAAAGCTCTTTGGGAACCGCTTGCTTGGCCCCACAGACGTGGGGGCTGCGGGCTTTCCTGCTGCCTTCAGCCTCAAAACCACCCTATGCCACTACGCACCGCGTCAGGCACAAAAATAGCCATACGGCTGGAGATGGGTCCCCCACCCAAAGAGCCAGCAGGGAAAACTATGCCTTGTTCTAAAGCTCTTTGGGAACCGCTTGCGTAGCCCCACAGACCTGGGGGCTGCAGGCTTTCCTGCTGTCTTCAGCCTCAAAGCCACCCTTTCCCACTTGGCGCCCTATCAGGCACAAAAATGGCCTATGGGTGGAGATGGGTCCCATGCCCAAAGAGCCAGCAGGGAAAACTATGCCTTGTTCTAAAGCTCTTTGGGAACCGCTTGCGTAGCCCCACAGACCTGGGGGCTGCGGGCTTTCCTGCTGCCTTCAGCCTCGATACCACCATTTCCCACTTGGCGCTGCGCCATGCACAAAAATGGCCATACGGCTGGAGATGAGTCCCCCGCCCAAAGAGCCAGCAGGGAAAACTATGCCTTGTTCTAAAGCTCTTTGGGAAACGCTTGCGTAGCCCCACAGACCTGGGGGCTGCGGGCTTTCCTGCTGCCTTTAGCCTCGACACCACCCTTTCCCTCTTAGCGCCGGGCCAGGCACAAAAATGGCCATATGGCTGGAGATGGGTCCCATGCCCAAAGAGCCAGCAGGGAAAACTATGCCTTGTTCTAAAGGTCTCTGGGAACCGCTTGCGTAGCCCCACAGACCTGGGGGCTGCGGGCTTTCCTGCTGCCTTCAGCGTCAAAACCACCCTATGCCACTACGCACCGCGTCAGGCACAAAAATAGCCATACGGCTGGAGATGGGTCCCCCACCCAAAGAGCCAGCAGGGAAAACTATGCCTTGTTCTAAAGCTCTTTGGGAACCGCTTGCGTAGCCCCACAGACCTGGGGGCTGCAGGCTTTCCTGCTGTCTTCAGCCTCAAAGCCACCCTTTCCCACTTGGCGCCCTATCAGGCACAAAAATGGCCTATGGGTGGAGATGGGTCCCATGCCCAAAGAGCCAGCAGGGAAAACTATGCCTTGTTCTAAAGCTCTTTGGGAACCGCTTGCGTAGCCCCACAGACGTGGGGGCTGCGGGCTTTCCTGCTGCCTTTAGCCTCGACACCACCCTTTCCCTCTTGGCGCCGCGCCAGGCACAAAAATGGCCGTACGGCTGGAGATGGGTCCCCCGCCCAAAGAGCCAGCAGGGAAAACTATGCCTTGTTCTAAAGCTCTTTGGGAACCGCTTGCGTAGCCCCACAGACCTGGGGGCTGCAGGCTTTCCTGCTGCCTTCAGCCTCAAAACCACCCTTTCCCACTACGCAACGCGCCAGGCATAAAAATAGCCATACGACTGGAGATGGGTCCCCCGCCCAAAGAGCCAGCAGGGAAAACTATGCCTTGTTCTAAAGCTCTTTGGGAACCGCTTGCGTAGCCCCACAGACCTTGGGGCTGCGGGCTTTCCTGCTGCCTTCAGCCTCGACAGCACCCTTTCCCACTTGGCGCCGCGCCAGGCACAAAAATGGCCTATGTCTGGAGATGGGTCCCATGCCCTAAGAGCCAGCTGGGAAAACTATGCCTTGTTCTAAAGCTCTTTGGGAACCGCTTGCGTAGCACCACAGACCTGGGGGTTGCGGGCTTTGCTCCTGCCTTCAGCCTCAAAGCCACCCTTTCCCACCTGGCGCCGCGCCAGGCTCAAAAATGGCCATACGGCTGGAGATGGGTCCCCCGCCCAGAGAGCCAGCAGGGAAAACTATGCCTTGTTCTAAAGCTCTTTGGGAACCGCTTGCATAGCCCCACAGACCTGGGGGCTGCGGGCTTTCCTGCTGTCTTCAGCCTCAAAGCAACCCTTTCCCACTTGGCGCCCTATCAAGCACAAAAATGGCCTATGGCTGGAGATGGGTCCCATGCCCAAAGAGCCAGCAGGGAAAACTATGCCTTGTTCTAAAGCTCTTTGGGAACCGCTTGCTTGGCCCCACAGACCTAGGGGCTGCGGGCTTTCCTGCTGCCTTCAGCCTCAAAACCACCCTTTCCCACTTGGCCCCCGGCCAGGCACAAAAATGGCCATAAGGCTGGAGATGGGTCCCCCGCCCAAAGAGCCAGCAGGGAAAACTATGCCTTGTTCTAAAGCTCTTTGGGAACCGCTTGCGTAGCCCCACAGACCTGGGGGCTGCAGTCTTTGCTGCTGCCTTCAGCCTCAAAACCACCCTTTCCCACTTGGCGCTGCGCCAGGCACAAAAATGGCCATACGGCTGGAGATGGGTCCCCCGCCCAAAGAGCCAGCAGGGAAAATTATGCCTTGTTCTAAAGCTCTTTGGGAACTGCTTGCGTAGCCCCTCAGACCTGGGGGCTGCGGGCTTTCCTGCTGCCTTTAGCCTCGACACAACCCTTTCCCACTTGGCGCCGCGCCAGGCTCAAAAATGGCCATACGGCTGGAGATGGGTCCCCCGCCCAGAGAGCCAGCAGGGAAAACTATGCCTTGTTCTAAAGCTCTTTGGGAACCGCTTGCGTAGCCCCACAGACCTGGGGGCTGCGGGCTTTCCTGCTGCCTTCAAGCCTCAAAGCCACCCTTTCCCACTGGGCGCCGGGCCAGGCACAAAAATGGCCTATGGGTGGAGATGGGTCCCCCGAACAAAGAGCCAGCAGGGAAAACTATGCCTTGTTCTAAAGCTCTTTGGGAACTGCTTGCGTAGCCCCACAGACCTGGGGGCTGCAGGCTTTCCTGCTGCCTTCAGCCTCAAAGCCACCCTTTCCCACTTGGCGCCCTATCAAGCACAAAAATGGCCTATGGCTGGAGATGGGTCCCCCGCCCAAAGAGCCAGCAGGGAAAACTATGCCTTGTTCTAAAGCTCTTTGGGAACCGCTTGCTTGGCCCCACAGACGTGGGGGCTGCGGGCTTTCCTGCTGCCTTCAGCCTCGACACCACCCTTTCCCACTTGGCGCCGCGCCAGGCACAAAAATGGCCATACGGCTGGAGATGGGTCCCCCGCCCAAAGAGCCAGCAGGGAAAACTATGCCTTGTTCTAAAGCTCTTTGGGAACCGCTTTCGTAGCCCCACAGACCTGGGGGCTGCGGGCTTTCCTGCTGCCTTCAGCCTCAAAACCACCCTTTCCCACTTGGCACTGCTCCAGGCTCAAAAATGGCCATACGGCTGCAGATGGGTCCCCCGCCCAGAGAGCCAGCAGGGAAAACTATGCCTTGTTCTAAAGCTCTTTGGGAACCGCTTGCGTAGCCCCACAGACCTGGGGGCTGCGGGCTTTGCTGCTGCCTTCAGCCTCAAAGCCACCCTTTCCCACTTGGCGCCGGGCCAGGCACAAAAATGGCCATACGGCTGGAGATGGGTCCCCCGCCCAAAGAGCCAGCAGGGAAAACTATGCCTTGTTCTAAAGCTCTTTGGGAACCGCTTGCTTGGCCCCACAGACCTGGGGGCTGCAGGCTTTGCTGCTGCCTTCAGCCTCAACACCACCCTTTCCCACTACGCACCGCGCCAGGCACAAAAATGGCCATACGGCTGGAGATGGGTCCCCTGCCAAAAGAGCCAGCAGGGAAAACTATGCCTTGTTCTAAAGCTCTTTGGGAACCGCTTGCGTAGCCCCACAGACCTGGGGGCTGCGGGCTTTCCTGCTGCCTTCAGATTCAAAGCCACCCTTTCCCTCTTGGGGCTTCGCCAGGCACAAAAATGGCCATACGGCTGGAGATGGGTCCCCCGCCCAAAGAGCCAGCAGGGAAAACTATGCCTTGTTCTAAAGCTCTTTGGGAACCGCTTGCGTAGCCCCACAGACCTGGGGGCTGCGGGCTTTCCTGCTGCCTTCAGCCTCGACACCACCCTTTCCCACTTGGCGCCGCGCCAGGCTCAAAAATGGCCATACGGCTGGAGATGGGTCCCCCGCCCTAAGAGCCAGCAGGGAAAACTATGCCTTGTTCTAAAGCTCTTTGGGAACCGCTTGCTTGGCCCCACAGACCTAGGGGCTGCGGGCTTTCCTGCTGCCTTCAGCCTCAAAACCACCCTTTCCCACTTGGCCCCCGGCCAGGCACAAAAATGGCCATACGGCTGGAGATGGGTCCCCCGCCCAAAGAGCCAGCAGGGAAAACTATGCCTTGTTCTAAAGCTCTTTGGGAACCGCTTGCGTAGCCCCACAGACCTGGGGGCTGCAGGCTTTGCTGCTGCCTTCAGCCTCAAAACCACCCTTTCCCACTTGGCGCTGCGCCAGGCACAAAAATGGCCATACGGCTGGAGATGGGTCCCCCGCCCAAAGAGCCAGCAGGGAAAATTATGCCTTGTTCTAAAGCTCTTTGGGAACCGCTTGCGTAGCCCCACAGACCTGGGGGCTGCGGGCTTTCCTGCTGCCTTTAGCCTCGACACAACCCTTTCCCACTTGGCGCCGCGCCAGGCTCAAAAATGGCCATACGGCTGGAGATGGGTCCCCCTCCCAGAGAGCCAGCAGGGAAAACTATGCCTTGTTCTAAAGCTCTTTGGGAACCGCTTGCGTAGCCCCACAGACCTGGGGGCTGCGGGCTTTGCTGCTGCCTTCAAGCCTCAAAGCCACCCTTTCCCACTTGGCGCCCTATCAAGCACAAAAATGGCCTATGGCTGGAGATGGGTCCCAGGCCCAAAGAGCCAGCAGGGAAAACTATGCCTTGTTCTAAAGCTCTTTGGGAACCGCTTGCTTGGCCCCACAGACCTGGGGGCTGCGGGCTTTCCTGCTGCCTTCAGCCTCGACACCACCCTTTCCCACTTGGCACCGCGCCAGGCACAAAAATGGCCATACGGCTGGAGATGGGTCCCCCGCCCAAAGAGCCAGCAGGGAAAACTATGCCTTGTTCTAAAGCTCTTTGGGAACCGCTTGCGTAGCCCCACAGACCTGGGGGCTGCAGGCTTTCCTGCTGCCTTCACCCTCAAAACCACCCTTTCCCACTTGGCACTGCTCCAGGCTCAAAAATGGCCATACGGCTGCAGATGGGTCCCCCGCCCAGAGAGCCAGCAGGGAAAACTATGCCTTGTTCTAAAGCTCTTTGGGAACCGCTTGCGTAGCCCCACAGACCTGGGGGCTGCGGGATTTGCTGCTGCCTTCAGCCTCAAAGCCACCCTTTCCCACTTGGCGCCGGGCCAGGCACAAAAATGGCCATACGGCTGGAGATGGGTCCCCCGCCCAAAGAGCGAGCAGGGAAAACTATGCCTTGTTCTAAAGCTCTTTGGGAACCGCTTGCGTAGCCCCACAGACCTGGGGGCTGCGGGCTTTCCTGCTGCCTTCAGCCTCGACACCACCCTTTCCCACTTGGCGCCGCGCCAGGCTCAAAAATGGCCATACGGCTGGAGATGGGTCCCCCGCCCTAAGAGCCAGCAGGGAAAACTATGCCTTGTTCTAAAGCTCTTTGGGAACCGCTTGCGTAGCCCCACAGACCTGGGGGCTGCAGGCTTTGCTCCTGCCTTCAGCCTCAAAGCCACCCTTTCCCACCTGGTGCCGTGCCAGGCTCAAAAATGGCCATACGGCTGGAGATGGGTCCCCCGCCCAAAGAGCCAGCAGGGAAAACTATGCCTTGTTCTAAAGCTCTTTGGGAACCGCTTGCGTAGCCCCACAGACCTGGGGGCTGCAGGCTTTCCTGCTGTCTTCAGCCTCGACACCACCCTTTCCCACTTGGCGCCCTCTCAGGCACAAAAATGGCCATACGGCTGGAGATGGGTCCCCCGCCCAAAGAGCCAGCAGGGAAAACTATGCCTTGTTCTAAAGCTCTTTGGGAACCGCTTGCGTAGCCCCACAGACCTGGGGGCTGCGGGCTTTGCTGCTGCCTTCAGCCTCAAAGCCACCCTTTCCCACTTGGCGCCGCGCCAGGCACAAAAATGGCCTATGGCTGGAGATGGGTCCCATGCCCAAAGAGCCAGCAGGGAAAACTATGCCTTGTTCTAAAGCTCTTTGGGAACCGCTTGCTTGGCCCCACAGACCTGGGGGCTGCGGGCTTTCCTGCTGCCTTCAGCCTCAAAACCACCCTTTCCCACTACGCACCGCGCCAGGCACAAAAATGGCCATATGGCTGGAGATGGGTCCCCCGCCCAAAGAGCCAGCAGGGAAAACTATGCCTTGTTCTAAAGCTCTCTGGGAACCGCTTGCTTGGGCCCACAGACGTGGGGGCTGCGGGCTTTCCTGCTGCCTTCAGCCTCAAAACCACCCTATGCCACTACGCACCGCGCCAGGCACAAAAATAGCCATACGTCTGGAGATGGGTCCCCCACCCAAAGAGCCAGCAGGGAAAACTATGCCTTGTTCTAAAGCTCTTTGGGAACCGCTTGCGTAGCCCCACAGACCTGGGGGCTGCGGGCTTTCCTGCTGCCTTCAGCCTCGACACCACCCTTTCCCACTTGGCGCCGCGCCAGGCACAAAAATGGCCTATGGCTGGAGATGGGTCCCCCGCCCAAGGAGTCAGCAGGGAAAACTATGCCTTGTTCTAAAGCTCTTTGGGAACCGCTTGCGTAGCCCCACAGACCTGGGGGCTGCGGGCTTTCCTGCTGCCTTCAGACTCAAAGCCACGCTTTCCAACTTGGCGCCGCGCCAGGCACAAAAATGGCCATATGGCTGGAGATGGGTCCCCCGCCCAAAGAGCCTGCAGGGAAAGCTTTGTCTACAGTCAGTCAAGGTCGACATACTCAACACTGATAAGAAAGATCACATGTGTTCTTGTGGTGAGGGATATCAAGTGGAAATCCTTCTCGCGGAGTGATCAAGCGATTTAAACTTTTCATCATAATCCAAAGTCTAACATGCAAAACAATTGTCTAAGCAAAGCACAATACAGTGAGTATTAGTAAAACAACAACAGAGTGAAGCATCTTGTTATAAAGTCCTGTAACTGTCGGTGACCATCCAAAAAGAGGATCTCCCCATCTATGTCCTTCGCCTCTCTTCACTCTTTCCAACGCTTGGTGTATTTCTTCAACCTGATGATGGACGGTAATCAAAGTTGTCTGTCTATTTTCTTGGGCCTCTTTCAAGAGTCGCTTCAATTCATTGTGTTTTAGCAGCTTCTTCACCAGGGAGAGATTCATTCCGATAGGGGTAGGCAACAATCTCGAATCAACGTATAATTAGGTTGTAGCAATTGAAAAGACGTAACAGGAGCTTAATAATTGAAGTCGCATCCCGTAACTTTGTGTTAGTAAAGTTCAAACACAAAGATTTGAGTGATTACTATGTCATCTCTGAATACAAGACTACAGGGAGACCTCATGCTAACGCACCCTTTCCCAATATAGTCAAGCACAGTCTCTGGGGTTTCATCGGGATGTGTCTCAAAGTGACAAACATTCTGGTTGGTGTCAAGACAAAGGTCTTGTGCTTTGAGAGTATTACTCTCACAAATGAATCCTTGTTGGTCTCGTGAAACGCATGCGTCAACATCAGCAGTTTGCCATTTAGTCTCATTTTGTCGTGCCCAACCTCTGTGCTGTGTTGGATAGAGTAGAGCTCCTTGGTGATTCAACCCCAGTGCGATGATTGGGTATGTGGTGTATACGGAGGCATTGCGTATCGTTAAGACAAAAGCTGTGGCTTTGCTCTCAGTGGGATCGTAGGTGAAATTAACCAGATACCACCTGGACTGAAATTTTTTCTCAAATTCAATTGCGTTATCCCATATTACTTTTCGAATTTCGGTGGGCAAGGTGCCTTCTTTACCTTCCCTTATGATTGCGGCTGTCATAGATTGCATCCACAATTGGGCTTGGATACAACTAAGAGCCAAGGAAACATTGGTTTGAGTTGTACCAAGTGCATCTGTGATCAGCTGATGGTCTTTTTCACCCGTTTCTTCCCATTGAGGCAATATATTCTATAAAAGCCGTTGGTGGTTTCCCAATGCTAATAGAGAGGACTGTAGGGGATGTCTTAATTTGTCCAGATCAGTAGCGGTTGTGACTAGTTTGTTGGCAAGTATCTCAGCATCTATACTATTCAAGACTCCCAGGCCTGTTCCTAAGATACCAGTCGCATCCCTCTTCCGTCCGTGTGAAGTGGCAAGAGTTCGTTTGCGTAACCATGCTGACCATTCTGCATAAGATGTACTCAGGAATGGTAAGCAGGTGGGTTTGATCGCAGAGATTTTAATCTGCATTGACAATTCTGCTCGTTTGAGGGAATATGTGGGATTAAACAGTACCTGTTGTTGACCTGTGTGTGTTTAATAACGTAAGAGCCAATGTTGAAAATGTAAGGAGTTAGTCTAATGGAGGGCTTAGAAAAGAGAGAGGTGTTTTTTTTTTTTTCTCTTAGAAGAGAGAGCCTTTGAGAGTTTGTGGGGTGTAGGTTCTGGATTCATTTCAGCAAGTTCAGGTGTATTTGAGTCAATCATAAATTCAAATAACAATTCTGTGCCCTTGTAGCCCCAAATACAGTACACTACTGTAGGTTTGATGAAAGTGAAATTGTGCCAGCAATCTGAATTTGGCTCCATAATTTTGTAACAATCAGTGTTGTATTTGTCCGCTTTGGTAGAGTCTACATAGATGGTTTTAATTACAGTTGGCCTGTGGTGATTAGACCCGTTGATAAATCGGCAACCAATGTGTGTTCTTGTGGAATAATTACTAAATTGGCCAAGAATACAAAAATACAGCATTGTTCACACATTAAGGAAAGTCATAAAATCAAGAGGCTTCTGAGGTAGAATACAGCCGCAGCTAGCACACGAAGAATGCAACAGCTGTGATTCCCTGTACAAGGTTGTTTGCGAAACTACACAAGGGATGGAACGGAACGCGCTTGTTCCGTGGCCTTCCCTTGTGACGAATAGCAGATATGGGGACGAGATGGTACTACGGAACTGATAAGCGGCTTACACGCCACCCGAGCCAACATTTCGTCAAATGTTGATGAAATGCTGTCCTTTTGTGCGAACTTTGCTCACCACAATGTATCAAAACACACCTCCATCCCGGAGGCTATCCGCCCCCGAGGTGTGAACACTCCTCCTTGAGTACATTAATCATAATAAAAGTACATATGACTAAAGTCACTCAAACTCCACTTTGAAGTTAAAAAAATAATATAAAAATAGCCCAAGAGAGGGGGAATGTCTGGGAAGACACCATCGCGAAGAATCCCACCGCTGTTTTCTGGGATCAGTCGACGGGCTGAGCCTTTCTTCCCCCTCATAAGGACGCCTTTGGGTAAGACTTTGATTACACCGAGTGCTTTCTCGGGGACTCTAGAAATTTCTCTAGAGAATCTCTACCCTACATTTATAGCCAGGCTGTATCGTTTATAATTTTGTCGCGCGTTTGTCTATTTAACAATGTCTTTATTTGCACGTGCTTTGCAGACAGTGTATTTATCACCGGCAATCCTAAAGAACCTGTATATCTGTTGTTTAAATAAACTGCACTGTTTCAGTAGCTAGTCGTTTCGCTTTCTCACTGAACGCGACCAAAACTTGAGAGAGGCCGTGCTGGTTCAGGAGCACGACTAGACTGAAGGTGCAGCCCACTATTAGTGTCTCCAAATCGTAATAGTTTAACACATAGTAAACGCGATTGGCCTGATAGTGCTGAATTGGGCATCACTCAGAATTGAAACCCAGCCGCACCTGGCCTCCCACCTCGGTGAGGAGTGTTAGAACGCAAGGGGGTTTATCTTCTGCCAAAACCGCTTGGCCCCGTTTCACGCAACAGAATTTGGCGTAGTCGGCAGGATTGCCATGGATAAACTGCTGCAAAAATATGATTGTGCCCCTTCCCAGGGTGGGAAGGAGTGGGCCCAAAAATTTTGGAAGGATGAAGAGAAAGTGGTGGAACGTATTGAAGAGCGTCGGGTTTCACAGAAGCTCAGAGCGGGGAAAGGCAAGGGTGTGATTTGTGCTGTGTTAGGTGCCTGTTTATCTTGTGCACAACAAGAAGCTAGAGAAACCCCCGCTCCTAATCTGATTTCAGCTGTAGAATATGCAACCCTGAAATCGGAGAATGAGGTGCTGAAGTCATCATTAGCCTTGCAAAAGGAGACAGGAGAAAGATTAAGAACTCAAGTCGATAAGCTTGTGAGTGAGAATGAATGTTTAGGAAACCGGAATGCTCAACTTGGGAGTGAAAATCGCCAACTTAAAATGTTATTGAAAGGGTGACCGGGCTCTTAGATAAAATGCAGCCCTCGACCCAGGTCCAACAGATTCGTAAGTTAATGTGTTATCCAAATTCCGGAACCCAGACCGGAGATTTTTTTGTCTAATAGTGAGGATGACGAAGAAGATGAGGAGGAAAGGACTTTTACTTTGAAATCCCAAGTTTTTCCTTTACGTCCTCTGGTTAAAACTGAAACTGCAGTTGATGATGGTGATGAAATTCACACCACTGTGCGTACCGTTCCATGGACACCAACCGAGTTAACAAAAATAAGGGAGAAATATTCGAGGCGACCAGAAGAGTCAGCTGTTGAGTACGTGTGGCGAGTTTCTTCTGAAGGGGGGGGCAGAATTATGCTGAGTGAGGAAGAAGCAGGAGACTCTTGGGGACCAGGAGTGTTTTTAACCACTATGCCTGGGGATCATAATTATTCCCTAACCGCTCGAGCAGCCTATTGGGCAAGGGGTATGGATCCGCGAGAGAGGGGGGAGCCGTTAGAGATTAGAGCTACAGGCTACTCTGATCTGTTTGCGGCTGTACGGAAAGCAGCTTGTCTGCAAGCCATGTATGACAGAGAGGAATTTCGGAAATCCCCAATGTCAGCCCCTATCGACCCGGATCGATTAGCCCCTCTCATCCGTGGTCTTCCCGGTTGCCTGAAACCGTTCCTTGTTCGCACTCAAGATCGTATACGGGATGCTCGGGGTGCTCATGGGCGGGGCCGTCGTCACTACATGCCCACCTGGAATGTACAGGAAATAGATCAATATGGGCGCCGAATGGGCTGGGCCAGCCAAACTAGTGAGAAATCCTCCGAACACCCGCGAAAGGTTCGCCAAGTCCAAACTCACACTCAAAACCCTAAATCAGAGGGAAGGTTTAAGCCTGATAAGGACCGGAATGAGTTGTGGCGTAAAGCCCTACAATTAGGGGTGCCCCGACAATTCTTGCACGGTGACCCTACGGGAGATCTCCGTACGCTAGTCCAATCTCTACCTAGAAAGAATAATGCGGCTGGGGAGAAAAGTCTAACCAGAGAATCCCCAAGCCGTGAGAAAACTGTGCCTTCTGCACCGGAACATAACTTGATTGATTTGACAGAGTCCCAGCCACAACACTCCTATCCCCGGGGAGGGCACTGAGCAACCCTGTCGGGCAGGTACTAGCAATCCAATGGCGCTCTCATAAAGACTCCGAACCCGTTATTGTCATTCCTGTTGGACCCCGGAAGATATTGGTAAATTTTATTATTGATACCGGAGCCCAAATGTCTGCAATCACTAACGAAACAGCACAACTTCTAGGTATAAATCCCACCCGACGCAGAGTCAACTTCACAGGAATTGATGGTGTGGTAAAAACATGCCCCACTGCAAAAATTAACCTCTGGTTGCCGGGAGAGCAGCGAATGACTAGGGCAGAAGTGTTAGTGGGTGCCTCACGTAGACCCGACTCAAAGTGTCAGGGACCCGCACAGGAAGTTAAATTCCTGGGGGTCTGGTGGATTAAGGGAGCTGCTTCTGTCCCTCAGGATACCCTGAAAAAATAGAACATGGACAGAATCCTTCCAGCACGAAGGAGTTACAGCAGGTCCTGGGAACTTTAAGTTATTGGCGTAAACACATCCCTGGCTTTTCCATCATTGCTCGCCCCCTTCATAGCTTGCCAAAAAAGGGTAAATCCTGGGTGTGGACTGAACAACACACTAATGCTCTGCAATTACTAATAAAGGAGCTAAGGTTATTCCAACAACTTGGCCCCATACATCCAACTGACCCTGTCCATGTAGAATGGGGGCTCAGTGAACATGGTTCCCGTTGTAATTTATGGCAGAAGGGACCAGCAGGACCGGAGAGACCATTAGAATTTTGCTCACACTCCTTCAATGATACTGAATGCAGCTATTCAGACCTGGAGAAGGGTTTACTGTCCCTGGTGCGAGCGTTGCAACGAGCAGAGCAGATAAGAAGAGAACAGAGTGTGATCTTTCCTGGGACCTTTTCGCCTCCCAGATGTGGTCCTTAAAGGGACACCACCACCAGCTGGCATTGCCCAGAGACCTACAGTTCGAAAGTGGTATGCTTATTTAGAAGGCATTAATGAAATCAAGCCAGTCTCTGAAGGCAGTGTTAAAGTATCCAAGGCTACTTCACAAGGATACCAAAGGATATAGATGGTGCCCTATTGTTCCAATCCCCACCAAACAGACCATCTCCGATCCAAGAAGCACCTCCTTTGAGGGACAGCAGTGATCTTAGAGGAGTGTGGTTTACTGGTGCGTCATCTCACCGTTAAAAAAATAAGTGCAAATATAAGGCCGTAGCACTGGAAGTAACAACGGGAGAAAGAGCAATTGAAATAGGGGAGGGTAGGGGAACTCAGAGCTGTCCTACTAGCTGCACAACATGGAGCCACCTCCTTTTACGCTGAGTCATATGCTGTTCTTAAAGGAGCCACTGAATGGCTAGGACACTGGGCAGCCAACGATTGGCAGGTGAATAGAGTCCCAGTTTGGGAGACAGATAATTGGAAGCAACTGTTGGAAATAGGAGGACAGAGACCATTGCACATTGCTTGGGTAAAAGGCCACGATCGTTCAAACTCGATCACTGCTCAGTTCAACCAACAGGTAGATGGCCTCACGCGGCTACAACAAATTGACATTGTAGATGATGGTCGGGAATGGGAACGCTTACTTGAATCGTTACATGTTAAACGTGGCCGCACAGGCCGTCCTGACCTGTGTCGGGAAGGTGGGTGGCTTGTGTCAGTTAAGCTGTGCGAACAAATAGTAACTGCCTGTTCACAATGTCGCCTACGACTCAGCAAAGATCATCCGAGTAAGGCGCCTCCCTTACACATGCGGGACAAGAAAGCGTTGTGGCATTCATGGCAGCTTGATTATATTGGGCCCTTGAGATCATCAGGTGGGAAAAGATATGTCCTGGTAGGAGTGGAGATTATCTCCAGCCTCAGTATGGCCAGCAGTTTCAAACCAGCTACGAGGGACAACACAGTGAAAGGCCTAACAGGGTGGTTCAGCACACTTCCCCTTCCCGACGAAATCCAGAGTGATAACGTTTCACACTTTACGGCTTCGGTGGTACAAGATTGGGCCAAGGAAGAAGGGATTCGATGGGTATTTCATACTCCCTGTTATCCCCAGGCTAATGGCATTGTTGAACGCACCGATAGATTGGTTAAGCGTTTTGCAAAAAGTCATGAACCTGGTTGGCATTTGCGATTGGATGATGCCATCTATCAACTAAATAACAAATGGAGTGGAGACGGCTGTCCTAAAATGAAAGCTTTCTGTGTACCTGCCAATATTATCTCGCCAAAGGCTGCCAATGAACCGGGAAAATACCCCGGAAGATTTCACCCTGGACTACCTGTGCTAGTGAAAATGCCTCAAAATGGGACGGTGCCAATGGTGCTAGCTACTCCCAAAAATCCCTATGCATGGGAAGCCAAGGATTGTTCAGGGAAGATACACCGGATCAGCACCCGGTGGACCGCACCTTCTTTTTAACCCCGTCGGTCGAATAAGACCGAGCAGATTTTCTTTTCCTTTATGTCTTACAGGAACCTTGGATGAGCTGTACAGACGGATTGGCCTACGCTACCTTTGAATGTCTCCAGGGAATCCTGACATTGAACCTGGCAATAATACTACTTTTATGATGTATGGCTATTTGGAGGCCCAAATTCTAAAATGACGAATTGGCAGATGGAATTGATGCTATTCAGTTTCACCTTTTTATTCCCTGTTGTTTGTAGTCAAAGAGACCCAGAGTGGCCATGGTCTCAAGCCTTTCTCGTCTATAATACAAGACTACAGGGAGACCTCATGCTAACGCACCCTTTCCCAATATAGTCAAGCACAGTCTCTGGGGTTTCATCGGGATGTGTCTCAAAGTGACAAGCATTCTGGTTGGTGTCAAGACAAAGGTCTTGTGCTTTGAGAGTATTACTCTCACAAATGAATCCTTGTTGGTCTCGTGAAACGCATGCGTCAACATCAGCAGTTTGCCATTTAGTCTCATTTTGTCGTGCCCAACCTCTGTGCTGTGTTGGATAGAGTAGAGCTCCTTGGTGATTCAACCCCAGTGCGATGATTGGGTATATGGTGGATACTGAGGCATTGCGTATCGTTAAGACAAAAGCTGTGGCTTTGCTCTCAGTGGGATCGTAGGTGAAATTAACCAGATACCACCAGGATTGAAATTTTCTCTCAAATTCAATTGCGTTATCCCATATTACTTTTCGAATTTCGGTGGGCAAGGTGCCTTCTTCACCTTCCCTTATGATTTATGAGTTTTTGCAAAACGCTTAACCAATCCGTTGGTGCATTCAACAATGCCATTAGCCTGAGGATAATAGGGAGTATGAAATACCCATCGAATCCCTTCTTCTTTGGCCCAATCTTGTACCACTGTAGCGGTAAAGTGTGAACCGTTATCACTTTGGATTTCCTCGGGAAGGGGAAGTGTGCTGAACCACCCTTTTAGGCCTTTCACTGTGTTGTCCCCAGCAGCTGATTTGAAGCCAGTGGCCATACTGAGGCTGGAGATAATCTCCACTCCGACTAGGACATATCTTTTCCCACCTGATGATCTCAAGGGCCCAATATAATCAATCTGCCATGAATGCCACAACATTTTCTTGTCCCGCATGTGTAAGGGAGGCGCCTTACTCGGATGATCTTTGCTGAGTCGTAGGCGACATTGTGACCAGGCAGTTACTACTTGTTCGCACAGCTTAACCGACACAGGCCACCCCCGGGCTAGACCTTCCTGATACAGATCAGCACGGCCTGTATGGCCAGGCTTAATATGTAACCATTCCCGACCATCATCTACAGTGTCAATTTGTTGTAGCCGCGTGAGGCTATCTACCTGTTGGTTGAACTGAGCAGTGATCGAGTTTGAACGATCGTGGCCTTTTACCCAAGCAATGTGCAATGGTCTCTGTCCTCCTATTTCCAACAGTTGCTTCCAACTGTCTGTCTCCCAGATTGGGACTCTATTCACCTGCCAATCATTGGCTGCCCAGTGTCCTAGCCATTCAGTGGCTCCTTTAAAAACAGCATATGAGTCAGTGTAAATGTAAGTAGCTCCATGTTGTGCAGCTAGTAGGACGGCTCTGAGTTCCCCTACTTGTGCCCTACCTTCTCCTGTTTCAATTGCTCTTTCCCCCGTTGCTACTTCCAGTGCTACGGCCTTGTATTTCCACTTGCTGTTCTCACGGTGAGATGACACACCAGTAAACCACACTCCTGTAAGATCACTGCCTGCTTTCAGAGGAGGTGCTTCTTGGATTGGAGATGGTCTGTTTGGTGGGGATTGGAACAATAGGGCACCATCTCTATCCTTCTGGAGCACGGATACTTTGATACTACCTTCAGAGATTGGCATGATATCATTAATGCCTTCTAAATAAGCATACCACTTTCGAACTGTGGGTTTCTGGGCAATGCCAGCTGGCGGTGCTGTCCCTTTACGGACCACATCTAGGAGTCGAAAAGGGCCCCGAACAATCACGCTCTGTTCTCTCCTTATCTGCTCTGCTCGTTGCAATGCTCGCACCAGGGACAGTAAACCCTTCTCCAGGTCTGAATAGCTGCTCTCAGTATCATTAAAGGCGTGAGAGCTAAATTCTAATGGTCTCTCCGGTCCTGCTGGTCCCTTCTGCCATAAATTACAACGGGAACCATGTTCACTGAGCCCCCATTCTACATGGACAGGGTCAGTTGGATGTATGGGGCCAAGTTGTTGGAATAACCTTAGCTCTTTTATTAGCAATTCTAGTGCATTAGTGTGTTGTTCAGTCGACTCCCAGGATTTACCTTTTTTGAGCAAACAATAAAGGGGGCGAGCAATGATGGAAAAGCCAGGGATGTGTTTACGCTAATAACTTAAAGTTCCCAGGACTTGCTGTAACTCCTTCGTGCTGGAAGGATTCTGTCCATGTTCTATTTTTTCAGGGTATCCTGAGGGACAGAAGCAGCTCCCTTAATCCACCAGACCCCCAGGAATTTAACTTCCTGTGCGGGTCCCTGACACTTTGAGTCGGGAATTTCCAATCCCAAATCTGATAATGTTTTTCGGATGTTTTCCATCATGTCTTGTACACTTTCTTGGTTCTCTCCCCTATTAAGATGTCATCAATAATATATTGGTATACTGTACATCCCTGTGAAACAGGAATCTCTGATAGCACTTTAGCCAAAGCATTATGGGCAATAGTGGGGGAATGTTTGTATCCTTGCGGAAAGCGGTTAAAGGTATATTGGACTCCTTTCCATGTGAATGCAAACTGCGCTTTGTCCTGCTCAAGGAGGAGAATCATAAAAAAATATGTCTTTAAAATCTAAGGCAACCCTGCAAGGATGGGCAGCTCCTTTTATCATTGTCACAATTTCCGCGATATTCGGAACAGCAGCGGTCAGAGGTGCAGTGTTGGCGTTTAATTTTCCGTAATCTACTGTGAAACGCCATTGCCTTTTTGGTTTCTTTACTGGCCACACCGGTGAAAAATAAGGCGAGTGAATCCTCTTAATGATGTCCCTTTTTTCTAAATTTGATACCAATCTGGCTGCTCCTGCAACAGCAGTTGCAGGCAGTGGATACTACAGGACAGCAGAGATTTTAGAGGGAGGGAAAAGTATGGAAGTTTCCAATAGACTCAATTTCACTGTGTCTATTACTTTTTCAAATCCTGCAAAACTTCACACTGTGGAGACATCATTAAGAAAAGGCATTAAGAAACCCTCGGACGGCAGGCTTTCGTGACGCCTTCAGCCTCAAAACAACCCTTTCCCACTTGGCGCCGCGCCAGGCACAAAAATGGCCATACGGCTGGAGATGGGTCCCCTGCCAAAAGAGCCAGCAGGTAAAACTATGCCTTGTTCTAAAGCTCTTTGGGAACCGCTTGCGTAGCCCTACAGACCTGGGGGCTGCGGGCTTTCCTGCTGCCTTCAGCCTCGACAACACCCTTTCCCACTTGGCGCTTCGCCAGGCATAAAAATGGCCATATGGCTGGAGATGGGTCCCCCGCCCAAAGAGCCAGCAGGGAAAACTATGCCTTGTTCTAAAGCTCTTTGGGAACCGCTTCCATAGCCCCACAGACCTGGGGGCTGCAGGCTTTCCTGCTGCCTTCAGCCTCAAAGCCACCCTTTCCCACTTGGCGCCGCGCCAGGCACAAAAATGGCCTATGGCTGGAGATGGGTCCCATGCCCAAAGAGCCAGCAAGGAAAACTATGCCTTGTTCTAAAGCTCTTTGGGAACCGCTTGCGTAGCCCCACAGACCTGGGGGCTGCAGGCTTTGCTGCTGCCTTCAGCCTCAAAGCCACCCTTTCCCACTTGGCACTCCATCAGGCAAAAAAATGGCCTATGGCTGGAGATCGGTCCCATGCCCAAAGACCCAGCAAGGAAAACTATGCCTTGTTCTAAAGCTCTTTGGGAACCGCTTGCGTGGCCCCACAGACGTGGGGCCTGCAGGCTTTGCTGCTGCCTTCAGCCTCAAAGCCACCCTTTCCCACTTGGCGCCGCGCCAGGCACAAAAATGGCCTATGGCTGGAGATGGGTCCCATGCCCAAAGAGCCAGCAGGGAAAACTATGCCTTGTTCTAAAGCTCTTTGGGAACAGCTTGCTTGGCCCCACAGACCTGGGGGCTGCAGGCTTTCCTGCTGCCTTCAGACTCGACACCACCCATTCCCACTTGGCGCCGCGCCAGGCACAAAAATGGCCATACGGCTGGAGATGGGTCCCCCGCCCAAAGAACAAGCAGGGAAAACTATGCCTTGTTCTAAAGCTCTTTGGGAACCGCTTGCGTAGCCCCACAGACCTGGGGGCTGCGGGCTTTCCTGCTGCCTTCAGCCTCGACACCACCCTTTCCCACTTGGCACTGCGCCAGGCACAAAAATGGCCATACGGCTGGAGATGGGTCCCCCGCCCAAAGAGCCAGCAGGGAAAACTATGCCTTGTTCTAAAGCTCTTTGGGAACCGCTTGCGTAGCCCCACAGACCTGGGGGCTGCGGGCTTTCCTGCTGCCTTCAGCCTCGACACCACCCTTTCCCACTTGGCGCCGCGCCAGGCACAAAAATGGACATACGGCTGGAGATGGGTCCCCCGCCCAGAGAGCCAGCAAGGAAAATTATGCCTTGTTCTAAAGCTCTTTGGGAACCGCTTGCGTAACCGCACAGACCTGGCGCTGCGGGCTTTCCTGCTGCCTTCAGCCTCAAAGCCACCCTTTCCCACTTGGCGTCGCGCCAGGCACAAAAATGGCCTATGGCTGGAGATGGGTCCCCCGCCCAAAGAGCCAGCAGGGAAAACTATGCCTTGTTCTAAAGCTCTTTGGGAACCGCTTGCGTAGCCCCACAGACCTGGGGGCTGCAGGCTTTGCTGCTGCCTTCAGCCTCAAAGCCACCCTTTCCCACTTGGCGTCGCGCTAGGCACAAAAATGGACATACGGCTGGAGATGGGTCCCCCGCCCAGAGAGCCAGCAAGGAAAATTATGCCTTGTTCTAAAGCTCTTTGGGAACCGCTTGCGTAGCCGCACAGACCTGGGGGCTGCGGGCTTTCCTGCTGCCTTCAGCCTCAAAGCCACCCTTTCCCACTTGGCGCCGCATCAGGCACAAAAATGGCCTATGGCTGGAGATGGGTCCCATGCCCAAAGAGCCAGCAAGGAAAACTATGCCTTGTTCTAAAGCTCTTTGGGAACCGCTTGCGTAGCCCCACAGACCTGGGGGCTGCAGGCTTTGCTGCTGCCTTCAGCCTCAAAGCCACCCTTTCCCACTTGGCACTCCATCAGGCAAAAAAATGGCCTATGGCTGGAGATCGGTCCCATGCCCAAAGACCCAGCAAGGAAAACTATGCCTTGTTCTAAAGCTCTTTGGGAACCGCTTGCGTGGCCCCACAGACGTGGGGCCTGCAGGCTTTGCTGCTGCCTTCAGCCTCAAAGCCACCCTTTCCCACTTGGCGCCGCGCCAGGCACAAAAATGGCCTATGGCTGGAGATGGGTCCCATGCCCAAAGAGCCAGCAGGGAAAACTATGCCTTGTTCTAAAGCTCTTTGGGAACAGCTTGCTTGGCCCCACAGAGCTGGGGGCTGCAGGCTTTGCTGCTGCCTTCAGCCTCAAAACCACCCTTTCCCACTTGGCGCCGCGCCAGGCACAAAAATGGCCATACGGCTGGAGATGGGTCCCCCGCCCAAAGAGCCAGCAGGGAAAACTATGCCTTGTTCTAAAGCTCTTTGGGAACCGCTTGCGTAGCCCCACAGACCTGGGGGCTGCGGGCTTTCCTGCTGCCTTCAGCCTCAAAACCACCCTTTCCCACTTGGCGCCGCGCCAGGCACAAAAATGGCCATACGGCTGGAGATGGGTCCCCCGCCCAAAGAGCCAGCAGGGAAAACTATGCCTTGTTCTAAAGCTCTTTGGGAACCGCTTGCGTAGCCCCACAGACCTGGGGGCTGCGGGCTTTCCTGCTGCCTTCAGCCTCTACACCACCCTTTCCCACTTGGCGCCGCGCCAGGCACAAAAATGGCCATACGGCTGGAGATGGGTCCCCCGCCCAGAGAGCCAGCAAGGAAAATTATGCCTTGTTCTAAAGCTCTTTGGGAATTGCTTGCGTAGCCGCACAGACCTGGCGCTGCGGGCTTTCCTGCTGCCTTCAGCCTCAAAGCCACCCTTTCCCACTTGGCGTCGCGCCAGGCACAAAAATGGCCTATGGCTGGAGATGGGTCCCATGCCCAAAGACCCAGCAGGGAAAACTATGCCTTGTTCTAAAGCTCTTTGGGAACCGCTTGCGTAGCCCCACAGACCTGGGGGCTGCGGGCTTTGCTGCTGCCTTCAGCCTCAAAGCCACCCTTTCCCACTTGGCGTCGCGCTAGGCACAAAAATGGCCATACGGCTGGAGATGGGTCCCCCGCCCAGAGAGCCAGCAAGGAAAATTATGCCTTGTTCTAAAGCTCTTTGGGAACCGCTTGCGTAGCCGCACAGACCTGGGGGCTGCGGGCTTTCCTGCTGCCTTCAGCCTCAAAGCCACCCTTTCCCACTTGGCGCCGCATCAGGCACAAAAATGGCCTATGGCTGGAGATGGGTCCCATGCCCAAAGAGCCAGCAGGGAAAACTATGCCTTGTTCTAAAGCTCTTTGGGAACCGCTTGCGTAGCCCCACAGACCTGGGGGCTGCAGGCTTTCCTGCTGCCTTCAGCCTCAAAGCCACCCTTTCCCACTTGGCACTCCATCAGGCAAAAAAATGGCCTATGGCTGGAGATCGGTCCCATGCCCAAAGACCCAGCAAGGAAAACTATGCCTTGTTCTAAAGCTCTTTGGGAACCGCTTGCGTGGCCCCACAGACGTGGGGCCTGCAGGCTTTGCTGCTGCCTTCAGCCTCAAAGCCACCCTTTCCCACTTGGCGCCGCGCCAGGCACAAAAACAGCCTATGGCTGCAGATGGGTGCCCCGCCCAGAGAGCCAGCAGGGAAAACTATGCCTTGTTCTAAAGCTCTTTGGGAACCGCTTGCGTAGCCCCACAGACCTGGGGGCTGCAGGCTTTCCTGCTGCCTTCAGCTTCGACAGCACCCTTTCCCATTTGGCGTCGCGCCAGGCAGAAAAATCGCCTATGGGTGGAGATGGGTCCCATGCCCAAAGAGCCACCAGGGAAAACTATGCCTTGTTCTAAAGCTCTTTGGGAACCGCTTGCATAGCCCCACAGACCTGGGGGCTGCGGGCTTTCCTGCTGCCTTCAGCCTCGACACCACCCTTTCCCACTTGGCGCCCTATCAAGCACAAAAATGGCCTATGGCTGGAGATGGGTCCCATGGCCAAAGAGCCAGCAGGGAAAACTATGCCTTGTTCTAAAGCTCTTTGGGAACCGCTTGCGTAGCCCCACACACGTGGGGGCTGCGGGCTTTCCTGCTGCCTTCAGCCTCAAAACCACCCTTTCCCACTTGGCCCCTGGCCAGGCAAAAAAATGGCCATACGGCTGGAGATGGGTCCCCCGCCCAAAGAGCCAGCAGGGAAAACTATGCCTTGTTGTAAAGCTCTTTGGGAACCGCTTGCGTAGCCCCACAGACCTGGGGGCTGCAGGCTTTGCTGCTGCCTTCAGCCTCAAAACCACCCTTTCCCACTTGGCGCTGCGCCAGGCACAAAAATGGCCATATGGCTGGAGATGGGTACCCCGCCCAAAGAGCCAGCAGGGAAAATTATGCCTTGTTCTAAAGCTCTTTGGGAACCGCTTGCGTAGCCCCACACACCTGGGGGCTGCGGGCTTTCCTGCTGCCTTCAAGCCTCAAAGCCACCCTTTCCCACTGGGCGCCGGGCCAGGCACAAAAAAGGCCTATGGCTGGAGATGGGTCCCCCGCCCAGAGAGCCAGCAGGGAAAACTATGCCTTGTTCTAAAGCTCTTTGGGAACCGCTTGCGTAGCCCCACAGACCTGGGGGCTGCGGGCTTTCCTGCTGCCTTCAGTCTCAAAGCCACCCTTTCCCACTTGGCGCCGCGCCAGGCACAAAAATGGCCATACGGCTGGAGATGGGTCCCCTGCCAAAAGAGCCAGCAGGGAAAAATATGCCTTGTTCTAAAGCTCTTTGGGAACCGCTTGCGTAGCCCCACAGACCTGGGGGCTGCGGGCTTTCCTGCTGCCTTCAGCCTCAAAGCCACCCTTTCCCACTTGGCGCCGGGCCAGGGACAAAAATGGCCATACGGCTGGAGATGGGTCCCATGCCCAAAGACCCAGCAAGGAAAACTATGCATTGTTCTAAAGCTCTTTGGGAACCGCTTGCGTGGCCCCACAGACGTGGGGCCTGCAGGCTTTGCTGCTGCCTTCAGCCTCAAAGCCACCCTTTCCCACTTCGCGCCGCGCCAGGCACAAAAACAGCCTATGGCTGCAGATGGGTGCCCCGCCCAGAGAGCCAGCAGGGAAAACTATGCCTTGTTCTAAAGCTCTTTGGGAACCGCTTGCGTAGCCCCACAGACCTGGGGGCTGCAGGCTTTCCTGCTGCCTTCAGCTTCGACAGCACCCTTTCCCACTTGGCGTCGCGCCAGGCAGAAAAATGGCCTATGGGTGGAGATGGGTCCCATGCCCAAAGAGCCACCAGGGAAAACTATGCCTTGTTCTAAAGCTCTTTGGGAACCGCTTGCATAGCCCCACAGACCTGGGGGCTGTGGGCTTTCCTGCTGCCTTCAGCCTCGACACCACCCTTTCCCACTTGGCGCCGTGCCAGGCACAAAAATGGACATACGGCTGGAGATGGGTCCCCCGCCCAAAGAGCCAGCAGGGAAAACTATGCCTTGTTCTAAAGCTCTTTGGGAACCGCTTGCGTAGCCCCACAGACCTCGGGGCTGTGGGCTTTGCTGCTGCCTTCAGCCTCAAAGCCACCCTTTCCCGCTTCGCGCCGGGCCAGGCACAAAAATGGCCATACGGCTGGAGATGGGTCCCACGCCCAAAGAGCCAGCAGTGAAAAATATGCCTTGTTCTAAAGCTCTTTGGGAACCGCTTGCGTAGCCACACAGACCTGGGGGCTGCGGGCTTTCCTGCTGCCTTCAGCCTCGACACCACCCTTTCCCACTTGGCGCCGCGCCAGGCACAAAAATGGCCATACGGCTGGAGATGGGTCCCCCGCCCAAAGAGCCAGCAGGGAAAACTATGCCTTGTTCTAAAGCTCTTTGGGAACCGCTTGCATAGCCCCAAAGACCTGGGGGCTGCAGGCTCTCCTGCTGCCTTCAGCCTCAAAGCCACCCTTTCCCACTTGGCGCCGCGCTAGGCACAAAAATGGTCTATGGCTGGAGATGGGTCCCCCGCCCAAAGAGCCAGCAGGGAAAACTAGGTCTTGTTCTAAAGCTCTTTGGGAACCGCTTGCGTAGCCGCACAGACCTGGCGGCTGCAGGCTTTCCTGCTGCCTTCAGCCTCAAAGCCACCCTTTCCCACTACGCACCGCGCCAGGCACAAAAATGGCCTATGGCTGGAGATGGGTCCCATGCCCAAAGACCCAGCAAGGAAAACTATGCATTGTTCTAAAGCTCTTTGGGAACCGCTTGCGTAGCCCCACAGACCTGGGGGCTGCAGGCTTTGCTGCTGCCTTCAGCCTCAAAGCCACCCTTTCCCACTTGGCGTCGCGCTAGGCACAAATTGGCCATACGGCTGGAGATGGGTCCCCCGCCCAAAGAGCCAGCAGGGAAAACTATGCCTTGTTCTAAAGCTCTTTGGGAACCACTTGCGTAGCCCCACAGACCTGGGGGCTGCAGGCTTTCCTGCTGCCTTCAGACTCGACACCACCCTTTCCCACTTGGCGCCGCGCCAGGCACAAAAATGGCCATACGGCTGGAGATGGGTCCCCCGCCCAAAGAGCCAGCAGGGAAAATTATGCCTTGTTCTAAAGCTCTTTGGGAACCGCTTGCGTAGCCCCACAGACCGGGGGGCTGCAGGCTTTCCTGCTGCCTTCAGACTCGACACCACCCTTTCCCACTTGGCACCGCGCCAGGCAGAAAAATGGCCTATGGCTGGAGATGGGTCCCATGCCCAAAGAGCCAGCAGGGAAAACTATGCCTTGTTCTGAAGCTCTTTGGGAACCGCTTGCGTAGCCCCACAGACCTGGGGCTGCAGGCTTTCCTGCTGCCTTCAGCCTCAAAGCCACCCTTTCCCACTTGGCGCCCTATCAGGCACAAAAATGGCCATACGGCTGGAGATGGGTCCCATGCCCAAAGAGCCATCAGGGAAAACTATGCCTTGTTCTAAAGCTCTTTGGGAACCGCTTGCTTGGCCCCACAGACCTGGGGGCGTCAGGCTTTCCTGCTGCCTTCAACCTCAAAGCCACCCTTTTCCACTACGCACTGCGCCAGGCACAAAAATGGCCATACGGCTGGAGATGGGTCCCCCGCCCAAAGAGCCAGCAGGGAAAACTATGCCTTGTTCTAAAGCTCTTTGGGAACTGCTTGCGTAGCTCCACAGACCTGGGGGCTGCGGGCTTTCCTGCTGCCTTTAGCCTCGACACCACCCTTTCCCTCTTGGCGCCGCGCCAGGCACAAAAATGGCCGTACGGCTGGAGATGGGTCCCCCGCCCAAAGAGCCAGCAGGGAAAACTATGCCTTGTTCTAAAGCTCTTTGGGAACCGCTTGCGTAGCCGCACAGACCTGGGGGCTGCGGGCTTTCCTGCTGCCTTCAGCCTCGACACCACCCTTTCCCACTTGGCGCCCTATCAAGCACAAAAATGGCCTATGGCTGGAGATGGGTCCCATGGCCAAAGAGCCAGCAGGGAAAACTATGCCTTGTTCTAAAGCTCTTTGGGAACCGCTTGCGTAGCCCCACACACGTGGGGGCTGCGGGCTTTCCTGCTGCCTTCAGCCTCAAAACCACCCTTTCCCACTTGGCCCCTGGCCAGGCAAAAAAATGGCCATACGGCTGGAGATGGGTCCCCCGCCCAAAGAGCCAGCAGGGAAAACTATGCCTTGTTCTAAAGCTCTTTGGGAACCGCTTGCGTAGCCCCACAGACCTTGGGGCTGCGTGCTTTCCTGCTGCCTTCAGCCTCAAAACCACCCTTTCCCACTTGGCGCTGCGCCAGGCACAAAAATGGCCATATGGCTGGAGATGGGTACCCCGCCCAAAGAGCCAGCAGGGAAAATTATGCCTTGTTCTAAAGCTCTTTGGGAACCGCTTGCGTAGCCCCACAGACCTGGGGGCTGCGGGCTTTCCTGCTGCCTTCAGCCTCAAAGCCACCCTTTCGCACTTGGGGCTTTGCCAGGCACAAAAATGGCCATATGGCTGGAGATGGGTCCCCCGCCCAAAGAGCGAGCAGGGAAAACTATGCCTTGTTCTAAAGCTCTTTGGGAACCGCTTGCGTAGCCCCACAGACCTGGGGGCTGCGGGCTTTCCTGCTGCCTTCAGCCTCAAAGCCACCCTTTCCCACTTGGCGCCGGGCCAGGGACAAAAATGGCCATACGGCTGGAGATGGGTCCCATGCCCAAAGAGCCAGCAGGGAAAACTATGCCTTGTTCTAAAGCTCTTTGGGAACCGCTTGCTTGGCCCCACAGACCTGGGGGCTGCAGGCTTTGCTGCTGCCTTCAGCCTCGACACCACCCTTTCCCACTTGGCGCCCTATCAGGCACAAAAATGGCCATACGGCTGGAGATGGGTCCCCCGCCCAAAGAGCCAGCAGGGAAAACTATGCCTTGTTCTAAAGCTCTTTGGGAACCGCTTGCGTAGCCCCACAGACCTGGGGGCTGCGGGCTTTCCTGCTGCCTTCAGCCTCAAAACCACCCTTTCCCACTACGCACCGCGCCAGGCACAAAAATGGCCATACGGCTGGAGATGGGTCCCCCGCCCAAAGAGCCAGCAGGGAAAACTATGCCTTGTTCTAAAGCTCTTTGGGAACCGCTTGCTTGGCCCCACAGACGTGGGGGCTGCGGGCTTTCCTGCTGCCTTCAGCCTCAAAACCACCCTATGCCACTACGCACCGCGTCAGGCACAAAAATAGCCATACGGCTGGAGATGGGTCCCCCACCCAAAGAGCCAGCAGGGAAAACTATGCCTTGTTCTAAAGCTCTTTGGGAACCGCTTGCGTAGCCCCACAGACCTGGGGGCTGCAGGCTTTCCTGCTGTCTTCAGCCTCAAGCCACCCTTTCCCACTTGGCGCCCTATCAGGCACAAAAATGGCCTATGGGTGGAGATGGGTCCCATGCCCAAAGAGCCAGCAGGGAAAACTATGCCTTGTTCTAAAGCTCTTTGGGAACCGCTTGCGTAGCCCCACAGACCTGGGGGCTGCGGGCTTTCCTGCTGCCTTTAGCCTCGACACCACCCTTTCCCTCTTGGCGCCGCGCCAGGCACAAAAATGGCCGTACGGCTGGAGATGGGTCCCCCACCCAAAGAGCCAGCAGGGAAAACTATGCCTTGTTCTAAAGCTCTTTGGGAACCGCTTGCGTAGCCGCACAGACCTGGGGGCTGCGGGCTTTCCTGCTGCCTTCAGCCTCAAAGCCACCCTTTCCCACTTTGCGCCGGGCCAGGCACAAAAATGGCCATACGGCTGGAGATGGGTCCCCCGCCCAAAGAGCCAGCAGGGAAAACTATGCCTTGTTCTAAAGCTCTTTGGGAACCGCTTGCGTAGCCCCACAGACCTGGGGGCTGCAGGCTTTCCTGCTGCCTTCAGCCTCAAAACCACCCTTTCCCACTACGCAACGCGCCAGGCATAAAAATAGCCATACGACTGGAGATGGGTCCCCCGCCCAAAGAGCCAGCAGGGAAAACTATGCCTTGTTCTAAAGCTCTTTGGGAACCGCTTGCGTAGCCCCACAGACCTTGGGGCTGCGGGCTTTCCTGCTGCCTTCAGCCTCGACAGCACCCTTTCCCACTTGGCTTCGCGCCAGGCACAAAAATGGCCTATGGCTGGAGATGGGTCCCATGCCCTAAGAGCCAGCTGGGAAAACTATGCCTTCTTCTAAAGCTCTTTGGGAACCGCTTGCGTAGCACCACAGACCTGGGGGCTGCAGGCTTTGCTCCTGCCTTCAGCCTCAAAGCCACCCTTTCCCACCTGGCGCCGCGCCAGGCTCAAAAATGGCCATACGGCTGGAGATGGGTCCCCCGCCCAGAGAGCCAGCAGGGAAAACTATGCCTTGTTCTAAAGCTCTTTGGGAACCGCTTGCGTAGCCCCACAGACCTGGGGGCTGCGGGCTTTCCTGCTGCCTTTAGCCTCGACACCACCCTTTCCCACTTGGCGCCCTATCAGCCACAAAAATGGCCATACGGCTGGAGATGGGTCCCCCGCCCAGAGAGCCAGCAGGGAAAACTATGCCTTGTTCTAAAGCTCTTTGGGAACCGCTTGCGTAGCCCCACAGACCTGGGGGCTGCGGGCTTTCCTGCTGCCCTCAAGCCTCAAAGCCACCCTTTCCCACTGGGCGCCGGGCCAGGCACAAAAATGGCCTATGGCTGGAGATGGGTCCCCCGAACAAAGAGCCAGCAGGGAAAACTATGCCTTGTTCTAAAGCTCTTTGGGAACTGCTTGCGTAGCCCCACAGACCTGGGGGCTGCAGGCTTTCCTGCTGCCTTCAGCCTCAAAGCCACCCTTTCCCACCTGGCGCCCTATCAAGCACAAAAATGGCCTATGGCTGGAGATGGGTCCCAGGCCCAAAGAGCCATGAGGGAAAACTATGCCTTGTTCTAAAGCTCTTTGGGAACCGCTTGCTTGGCCCCACAGACGTGGGGGCTGCGGGCTTTCCTGCTGCCTTCAGCCTCAAAACCACCCTTTCCCACTTGGCGCCGCGCCAGGCACAAAAATGGCCATACGGCTGGAGATGGGTCCCCCGCCCAGAGAGCCAGCAGGGAAAACTATGCCTTGTTCTAAAGCTCTTTGGGGACCGCTTGCGTAGCCCCACAGACCTGGGGGCTGCGGGCTTTCCTGCTGCCTTCACCCTCAAAACCACCCTTTCCCACTTGGCACTGCTCCAGGCTCAAAAATGGCCATACGGCTGGAGATGGGTCCCCCACCCAAAGAGCCAGCAGGGAAAACTATGCCTTGTTCTAAAGCTCTTTGGGAACCGCTTGCGTAGCCCCACAGACCTGGGGGCTGCAGGCTTTCCTGCTGTCTTTAGCCTCAAAGCCACCCTTTCCCACTTGGCGCCCTATCAGGCACAAAAATGGCCTATGGGTGGAGATGGGTCCCATGCCCAAAGAGCCAGCAGGGAAAACTATGCCTTGTTCTAAAGCTCTTTGGGAACCGCTTGCGTAGCCCCACAGACCTGGGGGCTGCGGGCTTTCCTGCTGCCTTCAGCCTCAAAGCCACCCTTTCACACTTGGCGCCGCGCCAGGCACAAAAATGGCCGTACGGCTGGAGATGGGTCCCCCGCCCAGAGAGCCAGCAGGGAAAATTATGCCTTGTTCTAAAGCTCTTTGGGAACCGCTTGCGTAGGCCCACAGACCTGGGGGCTGCGGGCTTTCCTGCTGCCTTCAGCCTCGACACCACCCTTTCCCACTTGGCGCCCTCTCAAGCACAAAAATGGCCTATGGCTGGAGATGGGTCCCCCGCCCAAAGAGCCAGCAGGGAAAACTATGCCTTGTTCTAAAGCTCTTTGGGAACCGCTTGCGTAGCCCCACAGACCTGGGGACTGCGGGCTTTCCTGCTGCCTTCAAGCCTCAAAGCCACCCTTTCCCACTGGGCGCCGGGCCAGGCACAAAAATGGCCTATGGCTGGAGATGGGTCCCCCGCCCAAAGAGCCAGCAGGGAAAACTATGCCTTGTTCTAAATCTCTTTGGGAACTGCTTGCGTAGCCCCACAGACGTGGGGGCTGCGGGCTTTCCTGCTGCCTTCAGCCTCGACACCACCCTTTCCCACTTGGCACTGCTCCAGGCTCAAAAATGGCCATACGACTGGAGATGGGTCCCCCGCCCAGAGAGCCAGCAGGGAAAACTATGCCTTGTTCTAAAGCTCTTTGGGAACCGCTTGCGTAGCCCCACAGACCTGGGGGCTGCAGGCTTTGCTGCTGCCTTCAGCCTCGACACCACCCTTTCCCACTACGCACCGCGCCAGGCACAAAAATGGCCATACGTCTGGAGATGGGTCCCACGCCCAAAAAGCCAGCAGGGAAAACTATGCCTTGTTCTAAAGCTCTTTGGGAACCGCTTGCTTGGCCCCACAGACGTGGGGGCTGCGGGCTTTCCTGCTGTCTTCAGCCTCGACACTACCCTTTCCCACTTGGTGCCCTATCAGCCACCAAAATGGCCATACGGCTGGAGATGGGTCCCCCGCCCAAAGAGCCAGCAGGGAAAACTATGCCTTGTTCTAAAGCTCTTTGGGAACCGCTTGCGTAGCCCCACAGACCTGGGGGCTGCGGGCTTTCCTGCTGCCTTCAGCCTCAAAGCCACCCTTTCGCACTTGGGGCTTCGCCAGGCACAAAAATGGCCATATGGCTGGAGATGGGTCCCCCGCCCAAAGAGCCAGCAGGGAAAACTATGCCTTGTTCTAAAGCTCTTTGGGAACCGCTTGCGTAGCCCCACAGACCTTGGGGCTGCGGGCTTTCCTGCTGCCTTCAGCCTCAAAACCACCCTTTCCCACTACGCACCGCGCCAGGCACAAAAATGGCCATACGGCTGGAGATGGGTCCCCCGCCCAAAGAGCCAGCAGGGAAAACTATGCCTTGTTCTAAAGCTCTTTGGGAACCGCTTGCTTGGCCCCACAGACCTGGGGGCTGCAGGCTTTGCTGCTGCCTTCAGACTCAAAGCCACCCTTTCCCACTACGCACCGCGCCAGGCACAAAAATGGCCATACGGCTGGAGATGGGTCCCCCGCCCAAAGAGCTAGCAGGGAAAACTATGCCTTGTTCTAAAGCTCTTTGGGAACCGCTTGCTTGGCCCCACAGACGTGGGGGCTGCGGGCTTTCCTGCTGCCTTCAGCCTCAAAACCACCCTATGCCACTACGCACCGCGTCAGGCACAAAAATAGCCATACGGCTGGAGATGGGTCCCCCGCCCAAAGAGCCAGCAGGGAAAACTATGCCTTGTTCTAAAGGTCTTTGGGAACCGCTTGCGTAGCCCCACAGACCTGGGGGCTGCAGGCTTTCCTGCTGTCTTCAGCCTCAAAGCCACCCTTTCCCACTTGGCGCCCTATCAGGCACAAAAATGGCCTATGGGTGGAGATGGGTCCCATGCCCAAAGAGCCAGCAGGGAAAACTATGCCTTGTTCTAAAGCTCTTTGGGAACCGCTTGCGTAGCCCCACAGACCTGGGGGCTGCGGGCTTTCCTGCTGCCTTCAGCCTCGATACCACCATTTCCCACTTGGCGCTGCGCCATGCACAAAAATGGCCATACGGCTGGAGATGGGTCCCCCGCCCAAAGAGCCAGCAGGGAAAACTATGCCTTGTTCTAAAGCTCTTTGGGAACCGCTTGCGTAGCCCCACAGACCTGGGGGCTGCGGGCTTTCCTGCTGCCTTTAGCCTCGACACCACCCTTTCCCTCTTGGCGCCGCGCCAGGCACAAAAATGGCCGTACGGCTGGAGATGGGTCCCCCGCCCAAAGAGCCAGCAGGGAAAACTATGCCTTGTTCTAAAGCTCTTTGGGAACCGCTTGCGTAGCCGCACAGACCTGGGGGCTGCGGGCTTTCCTGCTGCCTTCAGCCTCAAAGCCACCCTTTCCCACTTTGCGCCGGGCCAGGCACAAAAATGGCCATACGGCTGGAGATGGGTCCCCCGCCCAAAGAGCCAGCAGGGAAAACTATGCCTTGTTCTAAAGCTCTTTGGGAACCGCTTGCGTAGCCCCACAGACCTGGGGGCTGCAGGCTTTCCTGCTGCCTTCAGCCTCAAAACCACCCTTTCCCACTACGCAACGCGCCAGGCATAAAAATAGCCATACGACTGGAGATGGGTCCCCCGCCCAAAGAGCCAGCAGGGAAAACTATGCCTTGTTCTAAAGCTCTTTGGGAACCGCTTGCGTAGCCCCACAGACCTGGGGGCTGCGGGCTTTCCTGCTGCCTTCAGCCTCGACAGCACCCTTTCCCACTTGGCTTCGCGCCAGGCACAAAAATGGCCTATGGCTGGAGATGGGTCCCATGCCCTAAGAGCCAGCTGGGAAAACTATGCCTTCTTCTAAAGCTCTTTGGGAACCGCTTGCGTAGCACCACAGACCTGGGGGCTGCAGGCTTTGCTCCTGCCTTCAGCCTCAAAGCCACCCTTTCCCACTTGGCGCCGCGCCAGGCTCAAAAATGGCCATACGGCTGGAGATGGGTCCCCCGCCCAGAGAGCCAGCAGGGAAAACTATGCCTTGTTCTAAAGCTCTTTGGGAACCGCTTGCGTAGCCCCACAGACCTGGGGGCTGCGGGCTTTCCTGCTGCCTTCAAGCCTCAAAGCCACCCTTTCCCACTGGGCGCCGGGCCAGGCACAAAAATGGCCTATGGCTGGAGATGGGTCCCCCGCCCAAAGAGCCAGCAGGGAAAACTATGCCTTGTTCTAAAGCTCTTTGGGAACTGCTTGCGTAGCCCCACAGACCTGGGGGCTGCGGGCTTTCCTGCTGCCTTCAGCCTCGACACCACCCTTTCCCACTTGGCACTGCTCCAGGCTCAAAAATGGCCATACGACTGGAGATGGGTCCCCCGCCCAAAGAGCCAGCAGGGAAAACTATGCCTTGTTCTAAAGCTCTTTGGGAACCGCTTGCGTAGCCCCACAGACCTGGGGGCTGCAGGCTTTGCTGCTGCCTTCAGCCTCGACACCACCCTTTCCCACTACGCACCGCGCCAGGCACAAAAATGGCCATACGTCTGGAGATGGGTCCCACGCCCAAAAAGCCAGCAGGGAAAACTATGCCTTGTTCTAAAGCTCTTTGGGAACCGCTTGCTTGGCCCCACAGACGTGGGGGCTGCGGGCTTTCCTGCTGTCTTCAGCCTCGACACTACCCTTTCCCACTTGGCGCCCTATCAGCCACAAAAATGGCCATACGGCTGGAGATGGGTCCCCCGCCCAAAGAGCCAGCAGGGAGAACTATGCCTTGTTCTAAAGCTCTTTGGGAACCGCTTGCGTAGCCCCACAGACCTGGGGGCTGCGGGCTTTCCTGCTGCCTTCAGCCTCAAAGCCACCCTTTCGCACTTGGGGCTTCGCCAGGCACAAAAATGGCCATATGGCTGGAGATGGGTCCCCCGCCCAAAGAGCCAGCAGGGAAAACTATGCCTTGTTCTAAAGCTCTTTGGGAACCGCTTGCGTAGCCCCACAGACCTGGGGGCTGCGGGCTTTCCTGCTGCCTTCAGCCTCAAAGCCACCCTTTCCCACTTGGCGCCGGGCCAGGGACAAAAATGGCCATACGGCTGGAGATGGGTCCCATGCCCAAAGAGCCAGCAGGGAAAACTATGCCTTGTTCTAAAGCTCTTTGGGAACCGCTTGCTTGGCCCCACAGACCTGGGGGCTGCAGGCTTTGCTGCTGCCTTCAGACTCAAAGCCACCCTTTCCCACTACGCACCGCGCCAGGCACAAAAATGGCCATACGGCTGGAGATGGGTCCCCCGCCCAAAGAGCTAGCAGGGAAAACTATGCCTTGTTCTAAAGCTCTTTGGGAACCGCTTGCTTGGCCCCACAGACCTGGGGGCTGCGGGCTTTCCTGCTGCCTTCAGCCTCAAAACCACCCTATGCCACTACGCACCGCGTCAGGCACAAAAATAGCCATACGGCTGGAGATGGGTCCCCCGCCCAAAGAGCCAGCAGGGAAAACTATGCCTTGTTCTAAAGGTCTTTGGGAACCGCTTGCGTAGCCCCACAGACCTGGGGGCTGCAGGCTTTCCTGCTGTCTTCAGCCTCAAAGCCACCCTTTCCCACTTGGCGCCCTATCAGGCACAAAAATGGCCTATGGGTGGAGATGGGTCCCATGCCCAAAGAGCCAGCAGGGAAAACTATGCCTTGTTCTAAAGCTCTTTGGGAACCGCTTGCGTAGCCCCACAGACCTGGGGGCTGCGGGCTTTCCTGCTGCCTTCAGCCTCGATACCACCCTTTCCCACTTGGCGCTGCGCCATGCACAAAAATGGCCATACGGCTGGAGATGGGTCCCCCGCCCAAAGAGCCAGCAGGGAAAACTATGCCTTGTTCTAAAGCTCTTTGGGAACCGCTTGCGTAGCCCCACAGACCTGGGGGCTGCGGGCTTTCCTGCTGCCTTTAGCCTCGACACCACCCTTTCCCTCTTGGCGCCGCGCCAGGCACAAAAATGGCCATACGGCTGGAGATGGGTCCCCCGCCCAAAGAGCCAGCAGGGAAAACTATGCCTTGTTCTAAAGCTCTTTGGGAACCGCTTGCGTAGCCGCACAGACCTGGGGGCTGCGGGCTTTCCTGCTGCCTTCAGCCTCAAAGCCACCCTTTCCCACTTGGCTTCGCGCCAGGCACAAAAATGGCCTATGGCTGGAGATGGGTCCCATGCCCTAAGAGCCAGCTGGGAAAACTATGCCTTGTTCTAAAGCTCTTTGGGAACCGCTTGCGTAGCACCACAGACCTGGGGGCTGCAGGCTTTGCTCCTGCCTTCAGCCTCAAAGCCCCCTTTCCCACCTGGCGCTGCGCCAGGCTCAAAAATGGCCATACGGCTGGAGATGGGTCCCCCGCCCAGAGAGCCAGCAGGGAAAACTATGCCTTGTTCTAAAGCTCTTTGGGAACTGCTTGCGTAGCCCCACAGACCTGGGGGCTGCAGGCTTTCCTGCTGTCTTCAGCCTCAAAGGAACCCTTTCTCACTTGGCGACCTATCAAGCACAAAAATGGCCTATGGCTGGACATGGGTCCCATGCCCAAAGAGCCAGCAGGGAAAACTATGCCTTGTTCTAAAGCTCTTTGGGAACCGCTTGCGTAGCCCCACACACCTGGGGGCTGCGGGCTTTCCTGCTGCCTTCAGCCTCAAAACCACCCTTTCCCACTTGGCCCCCGGCCAGGCACAAAAATGGCCATATGTCTGCAGATGGGTCCCCCGCCCAAAGAGCCAGCAGGGAAAACTATGCCTTGTTCTAAAGCTCTTTGGGAACCGCTTGCGTAGCCCCACAGACCTGGGGGCTGCAGGCTTTGCTGCTGCCTTCAGCCTCAAAACCACCCTTTCCCACTTGGCGCTGCGCCAGGCACAAAAATGGCCATACGGCTGGAGATGGGTCCCCCGCCCAAAGAGCCAGCAGGGAAAACTATGCCTTGTTCTAAAGCTCTTTGGGAACCGCTTGCGTAGCCCCACAGACCTGGGGGCTGCGGGCTTTCCTGCTGCCTTCAAGCCTCAAAGCCACCCTTTCCCACTGGGTGCCGGGCCAGGCACAAAAATGGCCTATGGCTGGAGATGGGTGCCCCGCCCAAAGAGCCAGCAGGGAAAACTATGCCTTGTTCTAAAGCTCTTTGGGAACCACTTGCGTAGCCCCACAGACCTGGGGGCTGTGGGCCTTCCTGCTGCCTTCAACCTCGACACCACCCTTTCCCACTTGGCACTGCGCCAGGCACAAAAATGGCCTATGGCTGAAGATGGGTCCCCCGCCCAAAGAGCCAGCAGGGAAAACTATGCCTTGTTCTAAAGCTCTTTGGGAACCGCTTGCGTAGCCCCACAGAACTGGGGGCTGTGGGCTTTCCTGCTGCCTTCAGCCTCGACACCACCCTTTCCCACTTGGCGCCGCGCCAGGCACAAAAATGGCCATACGGCTGGAGATGGGTCCCCCGCCCAAAGAGCCAGCAGGGAAAACTATGCCTTCTTCTAAAGCTCTTTGGGAACCGCTTGCGTAGCCCCACAGACCTGGGGGCTGGAGCCTTTGCTGCTGCCTTCAGCCTCAAAACCACCCTTTCCCACTTGGCGCCGCGCCAGGCACAAAAATGGCCTATGGCTGGAGATGGGTCCCCCGCCCAACGAACAAGCAGGGAAAACTATGCCTTGTTCTAAAGCTCTTTGGGAACCGCTTGCGTAGCCCCACAGACCTGGGGGCTGCAGGCTTTCCTGCTGCCTTCAGCCTCAAAGCCACCCTTTCCCACTTGGAGCTACGCCAGGCACAAAAATGGCCATACGGCTGGAGATGGGTCCCCCGCCCAAAGAGCCAGCAGGGAAAACTATGCCTTGTTCTAAAGCTCTTTGGGAACCACTTGCGTAGCCCAACAGACCTGGGGGCTGCGGGCTTTCCTGCTGCCTTCAGCCTCGACACCACCCTTTCCCACTTGGCGCCACGCCAGGCACAAAAATGGCCATACGGCTGGAGATGGGTCCCCCGCCCAAAGAGCCAGCAGGGAAAACTATGCCTTGTTCTAAAGCTCTTTGGGAACCGCATGCGTAGCCCAACAGATCTTGGGCCTGTGTGCTTTCCTGCTGCCTTCAGCCTAGACAACACCCTTTCCCACTAGGTGCCTCGCCACGCACACAAATGGCCATACGGCTGGAGATGGGTCCCCTGCCCAAGGAGCCAGCAGGGAAAACTATGCCTTGTTCTAAAGCTCTTTGGGAACCGCTTGCTTGGCCCCACAGACCTGGGGGCTGCAGGCTTTCTTGCTGCCTTCAGCCTCGACAGCACACTTTCCCTTTTGGCACCGCGTCAGGCACAAAAATGGCCTATGGATGGAGATGGGTCCCATGCCCAAAGAGCCAGCAGGGAAAACTATGCCTTGTTCTAAAGCTCTTTGGGAACCGCTTGCGTAGCCCCACAGACCTGGGGGCTGCAGGCTTTGCTGCTGCCTTCAGCCTCAAAACCACCCTTTCCCACTTGGCACCGCGCCAGGCACAAAAATGGCCTATGGCTGGAGATGGGTGCCCCGCCCAAAGAGCCAGCAGGGAAAACTATGCCTTGTTCTAAAGCTCTTTCAGAACCGCTTGCGTAGCCCCCAGACCTGGTGGCTGCAGGCTTTCTTGCTGCCTTCAGCCTCGACAGCACACTTTCCCACTTGGCACCGCGTCAGTCACAAAAATGGCCTATGGCTGGAGATGGGTCCCCTGCCCAAGGAGCCAGCAGGGAAAACTATGCCTTGTTCTAAAGCTCTTTGGGAACCGCTTGCGTAGCCCCACAGACCTGGGGGCTGCGGGATTTCCTGCTGCCTTCAGCCTCGACACCACCCTTTCCCACTTGGCGCCGCGCCAGGCTCAAAAATGGCCATACGGCTGGAGATGGGTCCCCCACCCAAAGAGTCAGCAGGGAAAACTATGCCTTGTTCTAAAGCTCTTTGTGAACCGCTTGGATAGCCCCACAGACCTGGGGGCTGCAGGCTCTCCTGCTGCCTTCAGCCTCGACACCACCCTTTCCCACTTGGCGCCGCGCCAGGCACAAAAATGGCCTATGGCTGGAGATGGGTCCCATGCCCTAACAGCCAGCAGGGAAAACTATGCCTTGTTCTAAAGCTCTTTGGGAACCGCTTGCGTAGCCCCACAGACCTGGGGGCTGCGGGATTTCCTGCTGCCTTCAGACTCGACACCACCCTTTCCCACTTGGCGCCGCGCCAGGCACAAAAATGGCCATACGGCTGGAGATGGGTGCCCCGCCCAAAGAGCCAGCAGGGAAAACTATGCCTTGTTCTAAAGCTCTTTGGGAACCGCTTGCGTAGCCCCACAGACCTGGGGGCTGCGGGCTTTCCTGCTGCCTTCAGCCTCGACAACACCCTTTCCCACTTGGCGCCGCGCAAGGCACAAAAATAGCTATACGGCTGGAGATGGGTCCCCTGCCCAAGGAGCCAGCAGGGAAAACTATGCCTTGTTCTAAAGCTCTTTCAGAACCGCTTGCGTAGCCCCCAGACCTGGGGGCTGCAGGCTTTCTTGCTGCCTTCAGCCTCGACAGCACACTTTCCCACTTGGCGCCGCGCCAGGCACAAAAATGGCCTATGGCTGGAGATGGGTCCCCCGCCCAAGGAGCCAGCAGGGAAAACTATGCCTTGTTCTAAAGCTCTTTCAGAACCGCTTGCGTAGCCCCACAGACCTGGGGGCTGCGGGCTTTCCTGCTGCCTTCAGCCTCGACACCACCCTTTCCCACTTGGCGCCGCGCCAGGCACAAAAATGGCCATACGGCTGGAGATGTGTCGACCGCCCAAAGAGCCAGCAGGGAAAACTATGCCTTGTTCTAAAGCTCTTTGGGAACCGCTTGCGTAGCCCCACAGACCTGGGGGCTGCAGGCTCTCCTGCTGCCTTCAGACTCAAAGCCACCCTTTCCCACTTGGCCCCGCGCCAGGCACAAAAATGGCCTATGGCTGGAGATGGGTCCCCTGCCCAAAGAGCCAGCAGGGAAAACTATGCCTTGTTCTAAAGCTCTTTGGGAACCGCTTGCGTAGCCCCACAGTCCTGGGGGCTGCGGGCTTTCCTGCTGCCTTCAGCCTCGACACCACCCTTTCCCACTTGGCGCCGCGCCAGGCACAAAAATGGCCATACGGCTGGAGATGGGTCCCCCGCCCAAAGAGCCAGCAGGGAAAACTATGCCTTGTTCTAAAGCTCTTTGGGAACCACTTGCGTAGCGCCACAGACCTGGGGGCTGCAGGCTTTCCTGCTGCCTTCAGCCTCGACACCACCCTTTCCCACTTGGCACTGCGCCAGGCACAAAAATGGCCATACGGCTGGAGATGGGTCCCCCGCCCAAAGAGCCAGCAGGGAAAACTATGCCTTGTTCTAAAGCTCTTTGGGAACCACTTGCGTAGCCCCACAGACCTGGGGGCTGCGGGCTTTCCTGCTGCCTTCAGCCTCGACACCACCCTTTCCCACTTGGCACTGCGCCAGGCACAAAAATGGCCTATGGCTGAAGATGGGTCCCCCGCCCAAAGAGCCAGCAGGGAAAACTATGCCTTGTTCTAAAGCTCTTTGGGAACCGCTTGCGTAGCCCCACAGACCTGGGGGCTGTGGGCTTTCCTGCTGCCTTCAGCCTCGACACCACCCTTTCCCACTTGGCGCCGCGCCAGGCACAAAAATGGCCATACGGCTGGAGATGGGTCCCCCGCCCAAAGAGCCAGCAGGGAAAACTATGCCTTCTTCTAAAGCTCTTTGGGAACCGCTTGCGTAGCCCCACAGACCTGGGGGCTGGAGCCTTTGCTGCTGCCTTCAGCCTCAAAACCACCCTTTCCCACTTGGCGCCGCGCCAGGCACAAAAATGGCCTATGGCTGGAGATGGGTCCCCCGCCCAACGAACAAGCAGGGAAAACTATGCCTTGTTCTAAAGCTCTTTGGGAACCGCTTGCGTAGCCCCACAGACCTGGGGGCTGCAGGCTTTCCTGCTGCCTTCAGCCTCAAAGCCACCCTTTCCCACTTGGAGCTACGCCAGGCACAAAAATGGCCATACGGCTGGAGATGGGTCCCCCGCCCAAAGAGCCAGCAGGGAAAACTATGCCTTGTTCTAAATCTCTTTGGGAACCACTTGCGTAGCCCAACAGACCTGGGGGCTGCGGGCTTTCCTGCTGCCTTCAGCCTCGACACCACCCTTTCCCACTTGGCGCCACGCCGGGCACAAAAATGGCCATACGGCTGGAGATGGGTCCCCCGCCCAAAGAGCCAGCAGGGAAAACTATGCCTTGTTCTAAAGCTCTTTGGGAACCGCATGCGTAGCCCAACAGATCTTGGGCCTGTGTGCTTTCCTGCTGCCTTCAGCCTAGACAACACCCTTTCCCACTAGGTGCCTCGCCACGCACACAAATGGCCATACGGCTGGAGATGGGTCCCCTGCCCAAGGAGCCAGCAGGGAAAACTATGCCTTGTTCTAAAGCTCTTTGGGAACCGCTTGCTTGGCCCCACAGACCTGGGGGCTGCAGGCTTTCTTGCTGCCTTCAGCCTCGACAGCACACTTTCCCTTTTGGCACCGCGTCAGGCACAAAAATGGCCTATGGATGGAGATGGGTCCCATGCCCAAAGAGCCAGCAGGGAAAACTATGCCTTGTTCTAAAGCTCTTTGGGAACCGCTTGCGTAGCCCCACAGACCTGGGGGCTGCAGGCTTTGCTGCTGCCTTCAGCCTCAAAACCACCCTTTCCCACTTGGCACCGCGCCAGGCACAAAAATGGCCTATGGCTGGAGATGGGTGCCCCGCCCAAAGAGCCAGCAGGGAAAACTATGCCTTGTTCTAAAGCTCTTTCAGAACCGCTTGCGTAGCCCCCAGACCTGGTGGCTGCAGGCTTTCTTGCTGCCTTCAGCCTCGACAGCACACTTTCCCACTTGGCACCGCGTCAGTCACAAAAATGGCCTATGGCTGGAGATGGGTCCCCTGCCCAAGGAGCCAGCAGGGAAAACTATGCCTTGTTCTAAAGCTCTTTGGGAACCGCTTGCGTAGCCCCACAGACCTGGGGGCTGCGGGATTTCCTGCTGCCTTCAGCCTCGACACCACCCTTTCCCACTTGGCGCCGCGCCAGGCTCAAAAATGGCCATACGGCTGGAGATGGGTCCCCCACCCAAAGAGTCAGCAGGGAAAACTATGCCTTGTTCTAAAGCTCTTTGTGAACCGCTTGGATAGCCCCACAGACCTGGGGGCTGCAGGCTCTCCTGCTGCCTTCAGCCTCGACACCACCCTTTCCCACTTGGCGCCGCGCCAGGCACAAAAATGGCCTATGGCTGGAGATGGGTCCCATGCCCTAACAGCCAGCAGGGAAAACTATGCCTTGTTCTAAAGCTCTTTGGGAACCGCTTGCGTAGCCCCACAGACCTGGGGGCTGCGGGATTTCCTGCTGCCTTCAGACTCGACACCACCCTTTCCCACTTGGCGCCGCGCCAGGCACAAAAATGGCCATACGGCTGGAGATGGGTGCCCCGCCCAAAGAGCCAGCAGGGAAAACTATGCCTTGTTCTAAAGCTCTTTGGGAACCGCTTGCGTAGCCCCACAGACCTGGGGGCTGCGGGCTTTCCTGCTGCCTTCAGCCTCGACACCACCCTTTCCCACTTGGCGCCGCGCAAGGCACAAAAATAGCTATACGGCTGGAGATGGGTCCCCTGCCCAAGGAGCCAGCAGGGAAAACTATGCCTTGTTCTAAAGCTCTTTCAGAACCGCTTGCGTAGCCCCCAGACCTGGGGGCTGCAGGCTTTCTTGCTGCCTTCAGCCTCGACAGCACACTTTCCCACTTGGCGCCGCGCCAGGCACAAAAATGGCCTATGGCTGGAGATGGGTCCCCCGCCCAAGGAGCCAGCAGGGAAAACTATGCCTTGTTCTAAAGCTCTTTCAGAACCGCTTGCGTAGCCCCACAGACCTGGGGGCTGCGGGCTTTCCTGCTGCCTTCAGCCTCGACACCACCCTTTCCCACTTGGCGCCGCGCCAGGCACAAAAATGGCCATACGGCTGGAGATGTGTCGACCGCCCAAAGAGCCAGCAGGGAAAACTATGCCTTGTTCTAAAGCTCTTTGGGAACCGCTTGCGTAGCCCCACAGACCTGGCGGCTGCGGGCTTTGCTGCTGCCTTCAGCCTCGACACCACCCTTTCCCACTTGGCGCCGCGCCAGGCACAAAAATGGCCATACGGCTGGAGATGGGTCCCCCGCCCTAAGAGCCAGCAGGGAAAACTATGCCTTGTTCTAAAGCTCTTTGGGAACCGCTTGCTTGGCCCCACAGACCTGGGGGCTGCGGGCTTTGCTGCTGCCTTCAGCCTCGACACCACCCTTTCCCACTTGGCCCCGCGCCAGGCACAAAAATGGCCATACGGCTGGAGATGGGTCCCCCGCCCAAAGAGCCAGCAGGGAAAACTATGCCTTGTTCTAAAGCTCTTTGGGAACCGCTTGCGTAGCCCCACAGACCTGGGGGCTGCAGGCTCTCCTGCTGCCTTCAGACTCAAAGCCACCCTTTCCCACTTGGCCCCGCGCCAGGCACAAAAATGGCCTATGGCTGGAGATGGGTCCCCTGCCCAAAGAGCCAGCAGCGAAAACTATGCCTTGTTCTAAAGCTCTTTGGGAACCGCTTGCGTAGCCCCACAGACCTGGGGGCTGCGGGCTTTCCTGCTGCCTTCAGCCTCGACACCACCCTTTCCCACTTGGCGCCGCGCCAGGCACAAAAATGGCCATACGGCTGGAGATGGGTCCCCCGCCCAAAGAGCCAGCAGGGAAAACTATGCCTTGTTCTAAAGCTCTTTGGGAACCACTTGCGTAGCGCCACAGACCTGGGGGCTGCAGGCTTTCCTGCTGCCTTCAGCCTCGACAGCACACTTTCCCTTTTGGCACCGCGTCAGGCACAAAAATGGCCTATGGATGGAGATGGGTCCCATGCCCAAAGAGCCAGCAGGGAAAACTATGCCTTGTTCTAAAGCTCTTTGGGAACCGCTTGCGTAGCCCCACAGACCTGGGGGCTGCAGGCTTTGCTGCTGCCTTCAGCCTCAAAACCACCCTTTCCCACTTGGCACCGCGCCAGGCACAAAAATGGCCTATGGCTGGAGATGGGTGCCCCGCCCAAAGAGCCAGCAGGGAAAACTATGCCTTGTTCTAAAGCTCTTTCAGAACCGCTTGCGTAGCCCCCAGACCTGGTGGCTGCAGGCTTTCTTGCTGCCTTCAGCCTCGACAGCACACTTTCCCACTTGGCACCGCGTCAGTCACAAAAATGGCCTATGGCTGGAGATGGGTCCCCTGCCCAAGGAGCCAGCAGGGAAAACTATGCCTTGTTCTAAAGCTCTTTGGGAACCGCTTGCGTAGCCCCACAGACCTGGGGGCTGCGGGATTTCCTGCTGCCTTCAGCCTCGACACCACCCTTTCCCACTTGGCGCCGCGCCAGGCTCAAAAATGGCCATACGGCTGGAGATGGGTCCCCCACCCAAAGAGTCAGCAGGGAAAACTATGCCTTGTTCTAAAGCTCTTTGTGAACCGCTTGGATAGCCCCACAGACCTGGGGGCTGCAGGCTCTCCTGCTGCCTTCAGCCTCGACACCACCCTTTCCCACTTGGCGCCGCGCCAGGCACAAAAATGGCCTATGGCTGGAGATGGGTCCCATGCCCTAACAGCCAGCAGGGAAAACTATGCCTTGTTCTAAAGCTCTTTGGGAACCGCTTGCGTAGCCCCACAGACCTGGGGGCTGCGGGATTTCCTGCTGCCTTCAGACTCGACACCACCCTTTCCCACTTGGCGCCGCGCCAGGCACAAAAATGGCCATACGGCTGGAGATGGGTGCCCCGCCCAAAGAGCCAGCAGGGAAAACTATGCCTTGTTCTAAAGCTCTTTGGGAACCGCTTGCGTAGCCCCACAGACCTGGGGGCTGCGGGCTTTCCTGCTGCCTTCAGCCTCGACAACACCCTTTCCCACTTGGCGCCGCGCCAGGCACAAAAATAGCTATACGGCTGGAGATGGGTCCCCTGCCCAAGGAGCCAGCAGGGAAAACTATGCCTTGTTCTAAAGCTCTTTCAGAACCGCTTGCGTAGCCCCCAGACCTGGGGGCTGCAGGCTTTCTTGCTGCCTTCAGCCTCGACAGCACACTTTCCCACTTGGCGCCGCGCCAGGCACAAAAATGGCCATACGGCTGGAGATGGGTCCCCCGCCCAAGGAGCCAGCAGGGAAAACTATGCCTTGTTCTAAAGCTCTTTCAGAACCGCTTGCGTAGCCCCACAGACGTGGGGGCTGCAGGCTTTCCTGCTGCCTTCAGCCTCGACACCACCCTTTCCCACTTGGCGCCGCGCCAGGCACAAAAATGGCCATACGGCTGGAGATGTGTCGACCGCCCAAAGAGTCAGCAGGGAAAACTATGCCTTGTTCTAAAGCTCTTTGGGAACCGCTTGCGTAGCCCCACAGACCTGGCGGCTGCGGGCTTTGCTGCTGCCTTCAGCCTCGACACCACCCTTTCCCACTTGGCGCCGCGCCAGGCACAAAAATGGCCATACGGCTGGAGATGGGTCCCCCGCCCTAAGAGCCAGCAGGGAAAACTATGCCTTGTTCTAAAGCTCTTTGGGAACCGCTTGCTTGGCCCCACAGACCTGGGGGCTGCGGGCTTTGCTGCTGCCTTCAGCCTCGACACCACCCTTTCCCACTTGGCGCCACGCCAGGCACAAAAATGGCCATACGGCTGGAGATGGGTCCCCCGCCCAAAGAGCCAGCAGGGAAAACTATGCCTTGTTCTAAAGCTCTTTGGGAACCGCTTGCGTAGCCCCACAGACCTGGGGGCTGCAGGCTCTCCTGCTGCCTTCAGACTCAAAGCCACCCTTTCCCACTTGGCCCCACGCCAGGCACAAAAATGGCCTATGGCTGGAGATGGGTCCCCTGCCCAAAGAGCCAGCAGGGAAAACTATGCCTTGTTCTAAAGCTCTTTGGGAACCGCTTGCGTAGCCCCACAGACCTGGGGGCTGCGGGCTTTCCTGCTGCCTTCAGCCTCGACACCACCCTTTCCCACTTGGCGCCGCGCCAGGCACAAAAATGGCCATACGGCTGGAGATGGGTCCCCCGCCCAAAGAGCCAGCAGGGAAAACTATGCCTTGTTCTAAAGCTCTTTGGGAACCACTTGCGTAGTGCCACAGACCTGGGGGCTGCAGGCTTTCCTGCTGCCTTCAGCCTCGACACCACCCTTTCCCACTTGGCACTGCGCCAGGCACAAAAATGGCCATACGGCTGGAGATGGGTCCCCCGCCCAAAGAGCCAGCAGGGAAAACTATGCCTTGTTCTAAAGCTCTTTGGGAACCACTTGCGTAGCCCCACAGACCTGGGGGCTGCGGGCTTTCCTGCTGCCTTCAGCCTCGACACCACCCTTTCCCACTTGGCACTGCGCCAGGCACAAAAATGGCCTATGGCTGAAGATGGGTCCCCCGCCCAAAGAGCCAGCAGGGAAAACTATGCCTTGTTCTAAAGCTCTTTGGGAACCGCTTGCGTAGCCCCACAGAACTGGGGGCTGTGGGCTTTCCTGCTGCCTTCAGCCTCGACACCACCCTTTCCCACTTGGCGCCGCGCCAGGCACAAAAATGGCCATACGGCTGGAGATGGGTCCCCCGCCCAAAGAGCCAGCAGGGAAAACTATGCCTTCTTCTAAAGCTCTTTGGGAACCGCTTGCGTAGCCCCACAGACCTGGGGGCTGGAGCCTTTGCTGCTGCCTTCAGCCTCAAAACCACCCTTTCCCACTTGGCGCCGCGCCAGGCACAAAAATGGCCTATGGCTGGAGATGGGTCCCCCGCCCAACGAACAAGCAGGGAAAACTATGCCTTGTTCTAAAGCTCTTTGGGAACCGCTTGCGTAGCCCCACAGACCTGGGGGCTGCAGGCTTTCCTGCTGCCTTCAGCCTCAAAGCCACCCTTTCCCACTTGGAGCTACGCCAGGCACAAAAATGGCCATACGGCTGGAGATGGGTCCCCCGCCCAAAGAGCCAGCAGGGAAAACTATGCCTTGTTCTAAATCTCTTTGGGAACCACTTGCGTAGCCCAACAGACCTGGGGGCTGCGGGCTTTCCTGCTGCCTTCTGCCTCGACACCACCCTTTCCCACTTGGCGCCACGCCAGGCACAAAAATGGCCATACGGCTGGAGATGGGTCCCCCGCCCAAAGAGCCAGCAGGGAAAACTATGCCTTGTTCTAAAGCTCTTTGGGAACCGCATGCGTAGCCCAACAGATCTTGGGCCTGTGTGCTTTCCTGCTGCCTTCAGCCTAGACAACACCCTTTCCCACTAGGTGCCTCGCCACGCACACAAATGGCCATACGGCTGGAGATGGGTCCCCCGCCCAAAGAGCCATCAGGGAAAACTATGCCTTGTTCTAAAGCTCTTTGGGAACCGCTTGCTTGGCCCCACAGACCTGGGGGCTGCAGGCTTTCTTGCTGCCTTCAGCCTCGACAGCACACTTTCCCTTTTGGCACCGCGTCAGGCACAAAAATGGCCTATGGATGGAGATGGGTCCCATGCCCAAAGAGCCAGCAGGGAAAACTATGCCTTGTTCTAAAGCTCTTTGGGAACCGCTTGCGTAGCCCCACAGACCTGGGGGCTGCAGGCTTTGCTGCTGCCTTCAGCCTCAAAACCACCCTTTCCCACTTGGCACCGCGCCAGGCACAAAAATGGCCTATGGCTGGAGATGGGTGCCCTGCCCAAAGAGCCAGCAGGGAAAACTATGCCTTGTTCTAAAGCTCTTTCAGAACCGCTTGCGTAGCCCCCAGACCTGGTGGCTGCAGGCTTTCTTGCTGCCTTCAGCCTCGACAGCACACTTTCCCACTTGGCACCGCGTCAGTCACAAAAATGGCCTATGGCTGGAGATGGGTCCCCTGCCCAAGGAGCCAGCAGGGAAAACTATGCCTTGTTCTAAAGCTCTTTGGGAACCGCTTGCGTAGCCCCACAGACCTGGGGGCTGCGGGATTTCCTGCTGCCTTCAGCCTCGACACCACCCTTTCCCACTTGGCGCCGCGCCAGGCTCAAAAATGGCCATACGGCTGGAGATGGGTCCCCCACCCAAAGAGTCAGCAGGGAAAACTATGCCTTGTTCTAAAGCTCTTTGTGAACCGCTTGGATAGCCCCACAGACCTGGGGGCTGCAGGCTCTCCTGCTGCCTTCAGCCTCGACACCACCCTTTCCCACTTGGCGCCGCGCCAGGCACAAAAATGGCCTATGGCTGGAGATGGGTCCCATGCCCTAACAGCCAGCAGGGAAAACTATGCCTTGTTCTAAAGCTCTTTGGGAACCGCTTGCGTAGCCCCACAGACCTGGGGGCTGCGGGATTTCCTGCTGCCTTCAGACTCGACACCACCCTTTCCCACTTGGCGCCGCGCCAGGCACAAAAATGGCCATACGGCTGGAGATGGGTGCCCCGCCCAAAGAGCCAGCAGGGAAAACTATGCCTTGTTCTAAAGCTCTTTGGGAACCGCTTGCGTAGCCCCACAGACCTGGGGGCTGCGGGCTTTCCTGCTGCCTTCAGCCTCGACACCACCCTTTCCCACTTGGCGCCGCGCCAGGCACAAAAATGGCCATACGGCTGGAGATGTGTCGACCGCCCAAAGAGCCAGCAGGGAAAACTATGCCTTGTTCTAAAGCTCTTTGGGAACCGCTTGCGTAGCCCCACAGACCTGGCGGCTGCGGGCTTTGCTGCTGCCTTCAGCCTCGACACCACCCTTTCCCACTTGGCGCCGCGCCAGGCACAAAAATGGCCATACGGCTGGAGATGGGTCCCCCGCCCTAAGAGCCAGCAGGGAAAACTATGCCTTGTTCTAAAGCTCTTTGGGAACCGCTTGCTTGGCCCCACAGACCTGGGGGCTGCGGGCTTTGCTGCTGCCTTCAGCCTCGACACCACCCTTTCCCACTTGGCGCCGCGCCAGGCACAAAAATGGCCATACGGCTGGAGATGGGTCCCCCGCCCAAAGAGCCAGCAGGGAAAACTATGCCTTGTTCTAAAGCTCTTTGGGAACCGCTTGCGTAGCCCCACAGACCTGGGGGCTGCAGGCTCTCCTGCTGCCTTCAGACTCAAAGCCACCCTTTCCCACTTGGCGCCGTGCCAGGCACAAAAATGGCCATACGGCTGGAGATGGGTCCGCCGCCCAAAGAGCCAGCAGGGAAAACTATGCTTTGTTCTAAAGCTCTTTGGGAACCGCTTGCGTAGCCCCACAGACCTGGGGGCTGCGGGCTTTCCTGCTGCCTTCAGCCTCGACACCACCCTTTCCCACTTGGCGCCGCGCCAGGCACAAAAATGGCCATACGGCTGGAGATGGGTCCCCCGCCCAAAGAGCCAGCAGGGAAAACTATGCCTTGTTCTAAAGCTCTTTGGGAACCACTGCGTAGCCCCACAGACCTGGGGGCTGCAGGCTTTGCTGCTGCCTTCAGCCTCGACACCACCCTTTCCCACTTGGCACTGCGCCAGGCACAAAAATGGCCATACGGCTGGAGATGGGTCCCCCGCCCAAAGAGCCAGCAGGGAAAACTATGCCTTGTTCTAAAGCTCTTTGGGAACCACTTGCGTAGCCCCACAGACCTGGGGGCTGCGGGCTTTCCTGCTGCCTTCAGCCTCGACACCACCCTTTCCCACTTGGCACCGCGCCAGGCACAAAAATGGCCTATGGCTGGAGATGGGTCCCCCGCCCAACGAACAAGCAGGGAAAACTATGCCTTGTTCTAAAGCTCTTTGGGAACCGCTTGCGTAGCCCCACAGACCTGGGGGCTGCAGGCTTTCCTGCTGCCTTCAGCCTCAAAGCCACCCTTTCCCACTTGGCGCTACGCCAGGCACAAAAATGGCCATACGGCTGGAGATGGGTCCCCCGCCCAAAGAGCCAGCAGGGAAAACTATGCCTTGTTCTAAATCTCTTTGGGAACCACTTGCGTAGCCCAACAGACCTGGGGGCTGTGGACTTTCCTGCTGCCTTCAGCCTCAAAGCCACCCTTTCCCACTTGGCGCCACGCCAGGCACAAAAATGGCCATACGGCTGGAGATTGGTCCCCCGCCCAAAGAGCCAGCAGGGAAAACTATGCCTTGTTCTAAAGCTCTTTGGGAACCGCATGCGTAGCCCAACAGATCTTGGGCCTGTGGGCTTTCCTGCTGCCTTCAGCCTAGACAACACCCTTTCCCACTAGGTGCCTCGCACGCACACAAATGGCCATACGGCTGGAGATGGGTCCCCTGCCCAAGGAGCCAGCAGGGAAAACTATGCCTTGTTCTAAAGCTCTTTGGGAACCGCTTGCTTGGCCCCACAGACCTGGGGGCTGCAGGCTTTCTTGCTGCCTTCAGCCTCGACAGCACACTTTCCCTTTTGGCACCGCGTCAGGCACAAAAATGGCCTATGGATGGAGATGGGTCCCATGCCCAAAGAGGCAGCAGGGAAAACTATGCCTTGTTCTAAAGCTCTTTGGGAACCGCTTGCGTAGCCCCACAGACCTGGGGGCTGGAGCCTTTGCTGCTGCCTTCAGCCTCAAAACCACCCTTTCCCACTTGGCACCGCGCCAGGCTCAAAAATGGCCTATGGCTGGAGATGGGTGCCCCGCCCAAAGAGCCAGCAGGGAAAACTATGCCTTGTTCTAAAGCTCTTTGGGAACCGCTTGCGTAGCCCCACAGACCTGGGGGCTGCGGGCTTTCCTGCTGCCTTCAGCCTCGACAACACCCTTTCCCACTTGGCGCCGCGCCAGGCACAAAAATAGCTATACGGCTGGAGATGGGTCCCATGCCCAAAGAGCCAGCAGGGAAAACTATGCCTTGTTCTAAAGCTCTTTCAGAACCGCTTGCGTAGCCCCCAGACCTGGGGGCTGCAGGCTTTCTTGCTGCCTTCAGCCTCGACAGCACACTTTCCCACTTGGCACCGCGTCAGTCACAAAAATGGCCTATGGCTGGAGATGGGTCCCCTGCCCAAGGAGCCAGCAGGGAAAACTATGCCTTGTTCTAAAGCTCTTTGGGAACCGCTTGCGTAGCCCCACAGACCTGGGGGCTGCGGGCTTTCCTGCTGCCTTCAGCCTCAAAGCCACCCTTTCCCACTTGGCGCCGCGCCAGGCTCAAAAATGGCCATACGGCTGGAGATGGGTCCCCCACCCAAAGAGTCAGCAGGGAAAACTATGCCTTGTTCTAAAGCTCTTTGTGAACCGCTTGGATAGCCCCACAGACCTGGGGGCTGCAGGCTCTCCTGCTGCCTTCAGCCTCGACACCACCCTTTCCCACTTGGCGCCGCGCCAGGCACAAAAATGGCCTATGGCTGGAGATGGGTCCCATGCCCAAAGAGCCAGCAGGGAAAACTATGCCTTGTTCTAAAGCTCTTTGGGAACCGCTTGCGTAGCCCCACAGACCTGGGGGCTGCGGGATTTCCTGCTGCCTTCAGACTCGACACCACCCTTTCCCACTTGGCGCCGCGCCAGGCACAAAAATGGCCATACGGCTGGAGATGGGTGCCCCGCCCAAAGAGCCAGCAGGGAAAACTATGCCTTGTTCTAAAGCTCTTTGGGAACCGCTTGCGTAGCCCCACAGACCTGGGGGCTGCAGGCTTTGCTGCTGCCTTCAGCCTCGACAACACCCTTTCCCACTTGGCGCCGCGCCAGGCACAAAAATAGCTATACGGCTGGATATGGGTCCCATGCCCAAAGAGCCAGCAGGGAAAACTATGCCTTGTTCTAAAGCTCTTTCAGAACCGCTTGCGTAGCCCCCAGACCTGGGGGCTGCAGGCTTTCTTGCTGCCTTCAGCCTCGACAGCACACTTTCCCACTTGGCACCGCGTCAGTCACAAAAATGGCCTATGGCTGGAGATGGGTGCCCCGCCCAAAGAGCCAGCAGGGAAAACTATGCCTTGTTCTAAAGCTCTTTGGGAACCGCTTGCGTAGCCCCACAGACCTGGGGGCTGCGGGCTTTCCTGCTGCCTTCAGCCTCGACACCACCCTTTCCCACTTGGCGCCGCGCCAGGCACAAAAATGGCCATACGGCTGGAGATGGGTTCCCCGCTGAAGGAGCCAGCAGGGAAAACTATGCCTTGTTCTAAAGCTCTTTGGGAACCGCTTGCGTAGCCCCACAGACCTGGGGGCTGTGGGCTTTCCTGCTGCCTTCAGCCTCGACACCACCCTTTCCCACTTGGCGCCACGCCAGGCACAAAAATGGCCATACGGCTGGAGATGGGTCCCCCGCCCAAAGAGCCAGCAGGGAAAACTTTGTCTACAGTCAGTCAAGGTCGACGTACTCAACACTGATAAGAAAGATCACATGTGTTCTTGTGGTGAGGGATATCAAGTGGAAATCCTTCTCGCGGAGTGATCAAGCGATTTAAACTTTTCATCATAATCCAAAGTCTAACATGCAAAACAATTGTCTAAGCAAAGCACAATACAGTGAGTATTAGTAAAACAACAACAGAGTGAAGCATCTTGTTATAAAGTCCTGTAACTGTCGGTGACCATCCAAAAAGAGGATCTCCCCATCTATGTCCTTCGCCTCTCTTCACTCTTTCCAACGCTTGGTGTATTTCTTCAACCTGATGATGGACGGTAATCAAAGTTGTCTGTCTATTTTCTTGGGCCTCTTTCAAGAGTCGCTTCAATTCATTGTGTTTTAGCAGCTTCTTCACCAGGGAGAGATTCATTCCGATAGGGGCAGGCAACAATCTCGAATCAACGTATAATTAGGTTGTAGCAATTGAAAAGACGTAACAGGAGCTTAATAATTGAAGTCGCATCCCGTAACTTTGTGTTAGTAAAGTTCAAACACAAAGATTTGAGTGATTACTATGTCATCTCTGAATACAAGACTACAGGGAGACCTCATGCTAACGCACCCTTTCCCAATATAGTCAAGCACAGTCTCTGGGGTTTCATCGGGATGTGTCTCAAAGTGACAAACATTCTGGTTGGTGTCAAGACAAAGGTCTTGTGCTTTGAGAGTATTACTCTCACAAATGAATCCTTGTTGGTCTCGTGAAACGCATGCGTCAACATCAGCAGTTTGCCATTTAGTCTCATTTTGTCGTGCCCAACCTCTGTGCTGTGTTGGATAGAGTAGAGCTCCTTGGTGATTCAACCCCAGTGCGATGATTGGGTATGTGGTGTATACGGAGGCATTGCGTATCGTTAAGACAAAAGCTGTGGCTTTGCTCTCAGTGGGATCGTAGGTGAAATTAACCAGATAACACCTGGACTGAAATTTTTTCTCAAATTCAATTGCGTTATCCCATATTACTTTTCGAATTTCGGTGGGCAAGGTGCCTTCTTCACCTTCCCTTATGATTGCGGCTGTCATAGATTGCATCCACAATTGGGCTTGGATACAACTAAGAGCCAAGGAAACATTGGTTTGGGTTGTACCAAGTGCATCTGTGATCAGCTGATGGTCTTTTTCACCCGTTTCTTCCCATTGAGGCAATATATTCGATAAAAGCCGTTGGTGGTTTCCCAATGCTAATAGAGAGGACTGTAGGGGACGTCTTAATTTGTCCAGATCAGTAGCGGTTGTGACTAGTTTGTTGGCAAGTATCTCAGCATCTATACTATTCAAGACTCCCAGGCCTGTTCCTAAGATACCAGTCGCATCCCTCTTCCGTCCGTGTGAAGTGGCAAGAGTTCGTTTGCGTAACCATGCTGACCATTCTGCATAAGATGTACTCAGGAATGGTAAGCAGGTGGGTTTGATCACAGAGATTTTAATCTGCATTGACAATTCTGCTCGTTTGAGGGAATATGTGGGATTAAACAGTACCTGTTGTTGACCTGTGTGTGTTTAATAACGTAAGGGCCAATGTTGAAAATGTAAGGAGTTAGTCTAATGGAGGGCTTAGAAAAGAGAGAGGTGTTTTTTTTTTTTCTCTTAGAAGAGAGAGCCTTTGAGAGTTTGTGGGGTGTAGGTTCTGGATTCATTTCAGCAAGTTCAGGTGTATTTGAGTCAATCATAAATTCAAATAACAATTCTGTGCCCTTGTAGCCCCAAATACAGTACACTACTGTAGGTTTGATGAAAGTGAAATTGTGCCAGCAATCTGAATTTGGCGCCATAATTTTGTAACAATCAGTGTTGTATTTGTCCGCTTTGGTAGAGTCTACATAGATGGTTTTAATTACAGTTGGCCTGTGGTGATTAGACCCGTTGATAAATCGGCAACCAATGTGTGTTCTTGTGGAATAATTACTAAATTGGCCAAGAATACAAAAATACAGCATTGTTCACACATTAAGGAAAGTCATAAAATCAAGAGGCTTCTGAGGTAGAATACAGCCGCAGCTAGCACACGAAGAATGCAACAGCTGTGATTCCCTGTACAAGGTTGTTTGCGAAACTACACGAGGGATGGAACGGAACGCGCTTGTTCCGTGGCCTTCCCTTGTGACGAATAGCAGATATGGGGACGAGATGGTACTACGGAACTGATAAGCGGCTTACACGCCACCCGAGCCAACATTTCGTCAAATGTTGATGAAATGCTGTCCTTTTGTGTGAACTTTGCTCACCACAATGTATCAAAACACACCTCCATCCCGGAGGCTATCCGCCCCCGAGGTGTGAACACTCCTCCTTGAGTACATTAATCATAATAAAAGTACATATGACTAAAGTCACTCAAACTCCACTTTGAAGTTAAAAAAATAATATAAAAATAGCCCGAGAGGGGGAATGTCTGGGAAGACACCATCGCGAAGAATCCCACCGCTGTTTTCTGGGATCAGTCGACGGGCTGAGCCTTTCTTCCCCCTCATAAGGACGCCTTTGGGTAAGACTTTGATTACACCGAGTGCTTTCTCGGGGACTCTAGAAATTTCTCTAGAGAATCTCTACCCTACATTTATAGCCAGGCTGTATCGTTTATAATTTTGTCGCGCGTTTGTCTATTTAACAATGTCTTTATTTGCACGTGCTTTGCAGACAGTGTATTTATCACCGGCAATCCTAAAGAACCTGTATATCTGTTGTTTAAATAAACTGCACTGTTTCAGTAGCTAGTCGTTTCGCTTTCTCACTGAACGCGACCAAAACTTGAGAGAGGCCGTGCTGGTTCAGGAGCACGACTAGACTGAAGGTGCAGCCCACTATTAGTGTCTCCAAATCGTAATAGTTTAACACATAGTAAACGCGATTGGCCTGATAGTGCTGAATTGGGCATCACTCAGAATTGAAACCCAGCCGCACCTGGCCTCCCACCTCGGTGAGGAGTGTTAGAACGCAAGGGGGTTTATCTTCTGCCAAAACCGCTTGGCCCCGTTTCACGCAACAGAATTTGGCGTAGTCGGCAGGATTGCCATGGATAAACTGCTGCAAAAATATGATTGTGCCCCTTCCCAGGGTGGGAAGGAGTGGGCCCAAAAATTTTGGAAGGATGAAGAGAAAGTGGTGGAACGTATTGAAGAGCGTCGGGTTTCACAGAAGCTCAGAGCGGGGAAAGGCAAGGGTGTGATTTGTGCTGTGTTAGGCGCCTGTTTATCTTGTGCACAACAAGAAGCTAGAGAAACCCCCGCTCCTAATCTGATTTCAGCTGTAGAATATGCAACCCTGAAATCGGAGAATGAGGTGCTGAAGTCATCATTAGCCTTGCAAAAGGAGACAGGAGAAAGATTAAGAACTCAAGTCGATAAGCTTGTGAGTGAGAATGAATGTTTAGGAAACCGGAATGCTCAACTTGGGAGTGAAAATCGCCAACTTAAAATGTTATTGAAAGGGTGACCGGGCTCTTAGATAAAATGCAGCCCTCGACCCAGGTCCAACAGATTCGTAAGTTAATGTGTTATCCAAATTCCGGAACCCAGACCGGAGATTTTTTTGTCTAATAGTGAGGATGACGAAGAAGATGAGGAGGAAAGGACTTTTACTTTGAAATCCCAAGTTTTTCCTTTACGTCCTCTGGTTAAAACTGAAACTGCAGTTGATGATGGTGATGAAATTCACACCACTGTGCGTACCGTTCCATGGACACCAACCGAGTTAACAAAAATAAGGGAGAAATATTCGAGGCGACCAGAAGAGTCAGCTGTTGAGTACGTGTGGCGAGTTTCTTCTGAAGGGGGGGGCAGAATTATGCTGAGTGAGGAAGAAGCAGGAGACTCTTGGGGACCAGGAGTGTTTTTAACCACTATGCCTGGGGATCATAATTATTCCCTAACCGCTCGAGCAGCCTATTGGGCAAGGGGTATGGATCCGCGAGAGAGGGGGGAGCCGTTAGAGATTAGAGCTACAGGCTACTCTGATCTGTTTGCGGCTGTACGGAAAGCAGCTTGTCTGCAAGCCATGTATGACAGAGAGGAATTTCGGAAATCCCCAATGTCAGCCCCTATCGACCCCGATCGATTAGCCCCTCTCATCCGTGGTCTTCCCGATTGCCTGAAACCGTTCCTTGTTCGCACTCAAGATCGTATACGGGATGCTCGGGGTGCTCATGGGCGGGGCCGTCGTCACTACATGCCCACCTGGAATGTACAGGAAATAGATCAATATGGGCGCCGAATGGGCTGGGCCAGCCAAACTAGTGAGAAATCCTCCGAACACCCGCGAAAGGTTCGCCAAGTCCAAACTCACACTCAAAACCCTAAATCAGAGGGAAGGTTTAAGCCTGATAAGGACCGGAATGAGTTGTGGCGTAAAGCCCTACAATTAGGGGTGCCCCGACAATTCTTGCACGGTGACCCTACGGGAGATCTCCGTACGCTAGTCCAATCTCTACCTAGAAAGAATAATGCGGCTGGGGAGAAAAGTCTAACCAGAGAATCCCCAAGCCGTGAGAAAACTGTGCCTTCTGCACCGGAACATAACTTGATTGATTTGACAGAGTCCCAGCCACAACACTCCTATCCCCGGGGAGGGCACTGAGCAACCCTGTCGGGCAGGTACTAGCAATCCAATGGCGCTCTCATAAAGACTCCGAACCTGTTATTGTCATTCCTGTTGGACCCCGGAAGATATTGGTAAATTTTATTATTGATACCGGAGCCCAAATGTCTGCAATCACTAACGAAACAGCACAACTTCTAGGTATAAATCCCACCCGACGCAGAGTCAACTTCACAGGAATTGATGGTGTGGTAAAAACATGCCCCACTGCAAAAATTAACCTCTGGTTGCCGGGAGAGCAGCGAATGACTAGGGCAGAAGTGTTAGTGGGTGCCTCACGTAGACCCGACTCAAAGTGTCAGGGACCCGCACAGGAAGTTAAATTCCTGGGGGTCTGGTGGATTAAGGGAGCTGCTTCTGTCCCTCAGGATACCCTGAAAAAATAGAACATGGACAGAATCCTTCCAGCACGAAGGAGTTACAGCAGGTCCTGGGAACTTTAAGTTATTGGCGTAAACACATCCCTGGCTTTTCCATCATTGCTCGCCCCCTTCATAGCTTGCCAAAAAAGGGTAAATCCTGGGTGTGGACTGAACAACACACTAATGCTCTGCAATTACTAATAAAGGAGCTAAGGTTATTCCAACAACTTGGCCCCATACATCCAACTGACCCTGTCCATGTAGAATGGGGGCTCAGTGAACATGGTTCCCGTTGTAATTTATGGCAGAAGGGACCAGCAGGACCGGAGAGACCATTAGAATTTTGCTCACACTCCTTCAATGATACTGAATGCAGCTATTCAGACCTGGAGAAGGGTTTACTGTCCCTGGTGCGAGCGTTGCAACGAGCAGAGCAGATAAGAAGAGAACAGAGTGTGATCTTTCCTGGGACCTTTTCGCCTCCCAGATGTGGTCCTTAAAGGGACACCACCACCAGCTGGCATTGCCCAGAGACCTACAGTTCGAAAGTGGTATGCTTATTTAGAAGGCATTAATGAAATCAAGCCAGTCTCTGAAGGCAGTGTTAAAGTATCCAAGGCTACTTCACAAGGATACCAAAGGATATAGATGGTGCCCTATTGTTCCAATCCCCACCAAACAGACCATCTCCGATCCAAGAAGCACCTCCTTTGAGGGACAGCAGTGATCTTAGAGGAGTGTGGTTTACTGGTGCGTCATCTCACCGTTAAAAAAATAAGTGCAAATATAAGGCCGTAGCACTGGAAGTAACAACGGGAGAAAGAGCAATTGAAATAGGGGAGGGTAGGGGAACTCAGAGCTGTCCTACTAGCTGCACAACATGGAGCCACCTCCTTTTACGCTGAGTCATATGCTGTTCTTAAAGGAGCCACTGAATGGCTAGGACACTGGGCAGCCAACGATTGGCAGGTGAATAGAGTCCCAGTTTGGGAGACAGATAATTGGAAGCAACTGTTGGAAATAGGAGGACAGAGACCATTGCACGTTGCTTGGGTAAAAGGCCACGATCGTTCAAACTCGATCACTGCTCAGTTCAACCAACAGGTAGATGGCCTCACGCGGCTGCAACAAATTGACATTGTAGATGATGGTCGGGAATGGGAACGCTTACTTGAATCGTTACATGTTAAACGTGGCCGCACAGGCCGTCCTGACCTGTATCGGGAAGGTGGGTGGCTTGTGTCAGTTAAGCTGTGCGAACAAATAGTAACTGCCTGTTCACAATGTCGCCTACGACTCAGCAAAGATCATCCGAGTAAGGCGCCTCCCTTACACATGCGGGACAAGAAAGCGTTGTGGCATTCATGGCAGCTTGATTATATTGGGCCCTTGAGATCATCAGGTGGGAAAAGATATGTCCTGGTAGGAGTGGAGATTATCTCCAGCCTCAGTATGGCCAGCAGTTTCAAACCAGCTACGAGGGACAACACAGTGAAAGGCCTAACAGGGTGGTTCAGCACACTTCCCCTTCCCGACGAAATCCAGAGTGATAACGTTTCACACTTTACGGCTTCGGTGGTACAAGATTGGGCCAAGGAAGAAGGGATTCGATGGGTATTTCATACTCCCTGTTATCCCCAGGCTAATGGCATTGTTGAACGCACCAATAGATTGGTTAAGCGTTTTGCAAAAAGTCATGAACCTGGTTGGCATTTGCGATTGGATGATGCCATCTATCAACTAAATAACAAATGGAGTGGAGACGGCTGTCCTAAAATGAAAGCTTTCTGTGTACCTGCCAATATTATCTCGCCAAAGGCTGCCAATGAACCGGGAAAATACCCCGGAAGATTTCACCCTGGACTACCTGTGTTAGTGAAAATGCCTCAAAATGGGACGGTGCCAATGGTGCTAGCTACTCCCAAAAATCCCTATGCATGGGAAGCCAAGGATTGTTCAGGGAAGATACACCGGATCAGCACCCGGTGGACCGCACCTTCTTTTTAACCCCGTCGGTCGAATAAGACCGAGCAGATTTTCTTTTCCTTTATGTCTTACAGGAACCTTGGATGAGCTGTACAGACGGATTGGCCTACGCTACCTTTGAATGTCTCCAGGGAATCCTGACATTGAACCTGGCAATAATACTACTTTTATGATGTATGGCTATTTGGAGGCCCAAATTCTAAAATGACGAATTGGCAGATGGAATTGATGCTATTCAGTTTCACCTTTTTATTCCCTGTTGTTTGTAGTCAAAGAGACCCAGAGTGGCCATGGTCTCAAGCCTTTCTCGTCTATAATACAAGACTACAGGGAGACCTCATGCTAACGCACCCTTTCCCAATATAGTCAAGCACAGTCTCTGGGGTTTCATCGGGATGTGTCTCAAAGTGACAAGCATTCTGGTTGGTGTCAAGACAAAGGTCTTGTGCTTTGAGAGTATTACTCTCACAAATGAATCCTTGTTGGTCTCGTGAAACGCATGCGTCAACATCAGCAGTTTGCCATTTAGTCTCATTTTGTCGTGCCCAACCTCTGTGCTGTGTTGGATAGAGTAGAGCTCCTTGGTGATTCAACCCCAGTGCGATGATTGGGTATATGGTGGATACTGAGGCATTGCGTATCGTTAAGACAAAAGCTGTGGCTTTGCTCTCAGTGGGATCGTAGGTGAAATTAACCAGATACCACCAGGATTGAAATTTTCTCTCAAATTCAATTGCGTTATCCCATATTACTTTTCGAATTTCGGTGGGCAAGGTGCCTTCTTCACCTTCCCTTATGATTTATGAGTTTTTGCAAAACGCTTAACCAATCCGTTGGTGCATTCAACAATGCCATTAGCCTGAGGATAATAGGGAGTATGAAATACCCATCGAATCCCTTCTTCTTTGGCCCAATCTTGTACCACTGTAGCGGTAAAGTGTGAACCGTTATCACTTTGGATTTCCTCGGGAAGGGGAAGTGTGCTGAACCACCCTTTTAGGCCTTTCACTGTGTTGTCCCCAGCAGCTGATTTGAAGCCAGTGGCCATACTGAGGCTGGAGATAATCTCCACTCCGACTAGGACATATCTTTTCCCACCTGATGATCTCAAGGGCCCAATATAATCAATCTGCCATGAATGCCACAACATTTTCTTGTCCCGCATGTGTAAGGGAGGCGCCTTACTCGGATGATCTTTGCTGAGTCGTAGGCGACATTGTGACCAGGCAGTTACTACTTGTTCGCACAGCTTAACCGACACAGGCCACCCCCGGGCTAGACCTTCCTGATACAGATCAGCACGGCCTGTATGGCCAGGCTTAATATGTAACCATTCCCGACCATCATCTACAGTGTCAATTTGTTGTAGCCGCGTGAGGCTATCTACCTGTTGGTTGAACTGAGCAGTGATCGAGTTTGAACGATCGTGGCCTTTTACCCAAGCAATGTGCAATGGTCTCTGTCCTCCTATTTCCAACAGTTGCTTCCAACTGTCTGTCTCCCAGATCGGGACTCTATTCACCTGCCAATCATTGGCTGCCCAGTGTCCTAGCCATTCAGTGGCTCCTTTAAAAACAGCATATGAGTCAGTGTAAATGTAAGTAGCTCCATGTTGTGCAGCTAGTAGGACGGCTCTGAGTTCCCCTACTTGTGCCCTACCTTCTCCTGTTTCAATTGCTCTTTCCCCCGTTGCTACTTCCAGTGCTACGGCCTTGTATTTCCACTTGCTGTTCTCACGGTGAGATGACACACCAGTAAACCACACTCCTGTAAGATCACTGCCTGCTTTCAGAGGAGGTGCTTCTTGGATTGGAGATGGTCTGTTTGGTGGGGATTGGAACAATAGGGCACCATCTCTATCCTTCTGGAGCATGGATACTTTGATACTACCTTCAGAGACTGGCATGATATCATTAATGCCTTCTAAATAAGCATACCACTTTCGAACTGTGGGTTTCTGGGGAATGCCAGCTGGTGGTGGTGTCCCTTTAAGGACCACATCTGAGAGGCGAAAAGGGCCCCGAACAATCACGCTCTGTTGTCTCCTTATCTGCTCTGCTCGTTGCAATGCTCGCACCAGGGACAGTAAACCCTTCTCCAGGTCTGAATAGCTGCTCTCAGTATCATTAAAGGCGTGAGAGCTAAATTCTAATGGTCTCTCCGGTCCTGCTGGTCCCTTCTGGCATAAATTACAATGGGAACCATGTTCACTGAGCCCCCATTCTACATGGACAGGGTCAGTTGGATGTATGGGGCCAAGTTGTTGGAATAACCTTAGCTCTTTTATTAGCAATTCTAGTGCATTAGTGTGTTGTTCAGTCGACTCCCAGGATTTACCTTTTTTGAGCAAACAATAAAGGGGGCGAGCAATGATGGAAAAGCCAGGGATGTGTTTACGCTAATAACTTAAAGTTCCCAGGACTTGCTGTAACTCCTTCGTGCTGGAAGGATTCTGTCCATGTTCTATTTTTTCAGGGTATCCTGAGGGACAGAAGCAGCTCCCTTAATCCACCAGACCCCCAGGAATTTAACTTCCTGTGCGGGTCCCTGACACTTTGAGTCGGGAATTTCCAATCCCAAATCTGATAATGTTTTTCGGATGTTTTCCATCATGTCTTGTACACTTTCTTGGTTCTCTCCCCTATTAAGATGTCATCAATAATATATTGGTATACTGTACATCCCTGTGAAACAGGAATCTCTGATAGCACTTTAGCCAAAGCATTATGGGCAATAGTGGGGGAATGTTTGTATCCTTGTGGAAAGCGGTTAAAGGTATATTGCACTCCTTTCCATGTGAATGCAAACTGCGCTTTGTCCTGCTCAAGGAGGAGAATCATAAAAAAATATGTCTTTAAAATCTAAGGCAACCCTGCAAGGATGGGCAGCTCCTTTTATCATTGTCACAATTTCCGCGATATTCGGAACAGCAGCGGTCAGAGGTGCAGTGTTGGCGTTTAATTTTCCGTAATCTACTGTGAAACGCCATTGCCTTTTTGGTTTCTTTACTGGCCACACCGGTGAAAAATAAGGCGAGTGAATCCTCTTAATGATGTCCCTTTTTTTCTAAATTTGATACCAATCTGTCTGCTCCTGCAACAGCAGTTGCAGGCAGTGGATACTACAGGACACCAGAGATTTTAGAGGGAGGGAAAAGTATGGAAGTTTCCAATAGACTCAATTTCACTGTGTCTATTACTTTTTCAAATCCTGCAAAACTTCACACTGTGGAGACATCATTAAGAAAAGTCATTAAGAAACCCTCGGACGGCAGGCTTTTGTGACGCCTTCAGCCTCAAAATCACCCTTTCCCACGTGGCGCCGCGCCAGGCACAAAAATGGCCATACGACTGGAGATGGGTCCCCTGCCAAAAGAGCCAGCAGGTAAAACTATGCCTTGTTCTAAAGCTCTTTGGGAACCGCTTGCGTAGCCCCACAGACCTGGGGGCTGCGGGCTTTCCTGCTGCCTTCAGCCTCGACAACACCCTTTCCCACTTGGCGCCGCATCAGGCACAAAAATAGCCATACGACTGGAGATGGGTCCCCTGCCAAAAGAGCCAGCAGGGAAAACTATGCCTTGTTCTAAAGCTCTTTGGGAACCGCTTGCGTAGCCCCACAGACCTGGGGGCTGCGGGCTTTCCTGCTGCCTTCAGCCTCAAAACCACCCTTTCCCACTAGGCACCGCGCCAGGCACAAAAATGGCCATACGGCTGGAGATGGGTCCCCCGCCCAAAGAGCCAGCTGGGAAAACTATGCCTTGTTCTAAAGCTCTTTGGGAACCGCTTGCTTGGCCCTACAGACGTAGGGGCTGCGGGCTTTCCTGCTGCCTTCAGCCTCAAAACCACCCTATGCCACTACGCACCGCGTCAGGCACAAAAATAGCCATACGGCTGGAGATGGGTCCCCCACCCAAAGAGCCAGCAGGGAAAACTATGCCTTGTTCTAAAGCTCTTTGGGAACCGCTTGCGTAGCCCCACAGACCTGGGGGCTGCAGGCTTTCCTGCTGTCTTCAGCCTCAAAGCCACCCTTTCCCACTTGGCGCCCTATCAGGCACAAAAATGGCCTATGGGTGGAGATGGGTCCCATGCCCAAAGAGCCAGCAGGGAAAACTATGCCTTGTTCTAAAGCTCTTTGGGAACCGCTTGCGTAGCCCCACAGACCTGGGGGCTGCGGGCTTTCCTGCTGCCTTCAGCCTCGATACCACCATTTCCCACTTGGCGCTGCGCCATGCACAAAAATGGCCATACGGCTGGAGATGGGTCCCCCGCCCAAAGAGCCAGCAGGGAAAACTATGCCTTGTTCTAAAGCTCTTTGGGAACCGCTTGCGTAGCCCCACAGACCTGGGGGCTGCGGGCTTTCCTGCTGCCTTTAGCCTCGACACCACCCTTTCCCTCTTGGCGCCGCGCCAGGCACAAAAATGGCCGTACGGCTGGAGATGGGTCCCCCGCCCAAAGAGCCAGCAGGGAAAACTATGCCTGGTTCTAAAGCTCTTTGGGAACCGCTTGCGTAGCCGCACAGACCTGGGGGCTGCGGGCTTTCCTGCTGCCTTCAGCCTCAAAGCCACCCTTTCCCACTTTGCGCCGGGCCAGGCACAAAAATGGCCATACGGCTGGAGATGGGTCCCCCGCCCAAAGAGCCAGCAGGGAAAACTATGCCTTGTTCTAAAGCTCTTTGGGAACCGCTTGCGTAGCCCCACAGACCTTGGGGCTGCGGGCTTTCCTGCTGCCTTCAGCCTCGACAGCACCCTTTCCCACTTGGCGTCGCGCCAGGCACAAAAATGGCCTATGGCTGGAGATGGGTCCCATGCCCTAAGAGCGAGCAGGGAAAACTATGCCTTGTTCTAAAGCTCTTTGGGAACCGCTTGCGTAGCCCCACAGACCTGGGGGCTGCGGGCTTTCCTGCTGCCTTCAGCCTCAAAGCCACCCTTTCCCACTTGGCGCCGGGCCAGGGACAAAAATGGCCATACGGCTGGAGATGGGTCCCATGCCCAAAGAGCCAGCAGGGAAAACTATGCCTTGTTCTAAAGCTCTTTGGGAACCGCTTGCTTGGCCCCACAGACCTGGGGGCTGCAGGCTTTGCTGCTGCCTTCAGCCTCGACACCACCCTTACCCACTTGGCGCCGCGCCAGGCACAAAAATGGCCATACGGCTGGAGATGGGTCCCCCGCCCAAAGAGCCAGCAGGGAAAACTATGCCTTGTTCTAAAGCTCTTTGGGAACCGCTTGCGTAGCCCCACAGACCTGGGGGCTGCGGGCTTTCCTGCTGCCTTCAGCCTCAAAACCACCCTTTCCCACTTGGCGCCGTGCCAGGCACAAAAATGGCCATACGGCTGGAGATGGGTCCCCCGCCCAAAGAGCCAGCTGGGAAAACTATGCCTTGTTCTAAAGCTCTTTGGGAACCGCTTGCTTGGCCCCACAGACGTGGGGGCTGCGGGCTTTCCTGCTGCCTTCAGCCTCAAAACCACCCTATGCCACTACGCACCGCGTCAGGCACAAAAATAGCCATACGGCTGGAGATGGGTCCCCCACCCAAAGAGCCAGCAGGGAAAACTATGCCTTGTTCTAAAGCTCTTTGGGAACCGCTTGCGTAGCCCCACAGACCTGGGGGCTGCAGGCTTTCCTGCTGTCTTCAGCCTCAAAGCCACCCTTTCCCACTTGGCGCCCTATCAGGCACAAAAATGGCCTATGGGTGGAGATGGGTCCCATGCCCAAAGAGCCAGCAGGGAAAACTATGCCTTGTTCTAAAGCTCTTTGGGAACCGCTTGCGTAGCCCCACAGACCTGGGGGCTGCGGGCTTTCCTGCTGCCTTCAGCCTCAATACCACCATTTCCCACTTGGCGCTGCGCCATGCACAAAAATGGCAATACGGCTGGAGATGGGTCCCCCGCCCAAAGAGCCAGCAGGGAAAACTATGCCTTGTTCTAAAGCTCTTTGGGAACCGCTTGCATAGCCCCACAGACCTGGGGGCTGCAGGCTTTCCTGCTGCCTTTAGCCTCGACACCACCCTTTCCCTCTTGGCGCCGCGCCAGGCACAAAAATGGCCGTACGGCTGGAGATGGGTCCCCCGCCCAAAGAGCCAGCAGGGAAAACTATGCCTTGTTCTAAAGCTCTTTGGGAACCGCTTGCGTAGCCGCACACACCTGGGGGCTGCGGGCTTTCCTGCTGCCTTCAGCCTCAAAGCCACCCTTTCCCACTTTGCGCCGGGCCAGGCACAAAAATGGCCATACGGCTGGAGATGGGTCCCCCGCCCAAAGAGCCAGCAGGGAAAACTATGCCTTGTTCTAAAGCTCTTTGGGAACCGCTTGCGTAGCCCCACAGACCTTGGGGCTGCGGGCTTTCCTGCTGCCTTCAGCCTCGACACCACCCTTTCCCACTTGGCGCCGCGCCAGGCTCAAAAATGGCCTATGGCTGGAGATGGGTCCCATGCCCTAAGAGCCAGCAGGGAAAACTATGCCTTGTTCTAAAGCTCTTTGGGAACCGCTTGCGTAGCACCACAGACCTGGGGGCTGCAGGCTTTGCTCCTGCCTTCAGCCTCAAAGCCACCCTTTCCCACCTGGCGCCGCGCCAGGCTCAAAAACGGCCATACGGCTGGAGATGGGTCCCCCGCCCAGAGAGCCAGCAGGGAAAACTATGCCTTGTTCTAAAGCTCTTTGGGAACCTCTTGCGTAGCCCCACAGACCTGGGGGCTGCGGGCTTTCCTGCTGTCTTCAGCCTCAAAGCAACCCTTTCCCACTTGGCGCCCTATCAAGCACAAAAATGGCCTATGGCTGGAGATGGGTCCCATGCCCAAAGAGCCAGCAGGGAAAACTATGCCTTGTTCTAAAGCTCTTTGGGAACCGCTTGCGTAGCCGCACAGACCTGGGGGCTGCGGGCTTTCCTGCTGCCTTCAGCCTCAAAACCACCCTTTCCCACTTGGCCCCCGGCCAGGCACAAAAATGGCCATACGGCTGGAGATGGGTCCCCCGCCCAAAGAGCCAGCAGGGAAAACTATGCCTTGTTCTAAAGCTCTTTGGGAACCGCTTGCGTAGCCCCACAGACCTGGGGGCTGCGGGCTTTCCTGCTGCCTTCAGCCTCAAAACCACCCTTTCTCACTTGGCGCTGCGCCAGGCACAAAAATGGCCATACGGCTGGAGATGGGTCCCCCGCCCAAAGAGCCAGCAGGGAAAATTATGCCTTGTTCTAAAGCTCTTTGGGAACCGCTTGCGTAGCCCCACAGACCTGGGGGCTGCGGGCTTTCCTGCTGCCTTTAGCCTCGACACAACCCTTTCCCACTTGGCGCCGCGCCAGGCTCAAAAATGGCCATACGGCTGGAGATGGGTCCCCCGCCCAGAGAGCCAGCAGGGAAAACTATGCCTTGTTCTAAAGCTCTTTGGGAACCGCTTGCGTAGCCCCACAGACCTGGGGGCTGCGGGCTTTCCTGCTGCCTTCAAGCCTCGACACCACCCTTTCCCACTGGGCGCCGGGCCAGGCACAAAAATGGCCTATGGCTGGAGATGGGTCCCCCGAACAAAGAGCCAGCAGGGAAAACTATGCCTTGTTCTAAAGCTCTTTGGGAACTGCTTGCGTAGCCCCACAGACCTGGGGGCTGCAGGCTTTCCTGCTGCCTTCAGCCTCAAAGCCACCCTTTCCCACTTGGCGCCCTATCAAGCACAAAAATGGCCTATGGCTGGAGACGGGTCCCAGGCCCAAAGAGCCAGCAGGGAAAACTATGCCTTGTTCTAAAGCTCTTTGGGAACCACTTGCTTGGCCCCACAGACGTGGGGGCTGCGGGCTTTCCTGCTGTCTTCAGCCTCGACACCACCCTTTCCCACTTGGCGCCGCGCCAGGCACAAAAATGGCCATACGGCTGGAGATGGGTCCCCCGCCCAAAGAGCCAGCAGGGAAAACTATGCCTTGTTCTAAAGCTCTTTGGGAACCGCTTGCGTAGCCCCACAGACCTGGGGGCTGCGGGCTTTCCTGCTGCCTTCACCCTCAAAACCACCCTTTCCCACTTGGCACTGCTCCAGGCTCAAAAATGGCCATACGGCTGCAGATGGGTCCCCCGCCCAGAGAGCCAGCAGGGAAAATTATGCCTTGTTCTAAAGCTCTTTGGGAACCGCTTGCGTAGCCCCACAGACCTGGGGGCTGCAGTCTTTGCTGCTGCCTTCAGCCTCAAAGCCACCCTTTCCCACTTGGCGCCGGGCCAGGCACAAAAATGGCCATACGGCTGGAGATGGGTCCCCCGCCCAAAGAGCCAGCAGGGAAAACTATGCCTTGTTCTAAAGCTCTTTGGGAACCGCTTGCGTAGCCCCACAGACGTGGGGCCTGCAGGCTTTCCTGCTGCCTTCAGCCTCAAAGCCACCCTTTCCCACTTGGCGCCGTGCCAGGCACAAAAATGGCCATACGGCTGGAGATGGGTCCCCCGCCCAAAGAGCCAGCAGGGAAAACTATGCCTTGTTCTAAAGCTCTTTGGGAACCGCTTGCTTGGCCCCACAGACGTGGGGGCTGCAGTCTTTGCTGCTGCCTTCAGCCTCAACACCACCCTTTCCCACTTGGCGCCGGGCCAGGGACAAAAATGGCCATACGGCTGGAGATGGGTCCCCTGCCAAAAGAGCCAGCAGGGAAAACTATGCCTTGTTCTAAAGCTCTTTGGGAACCACTTGCGTAGCACCACAGACCTGGGGGCTGCAGGCTTTGCTCCTGCCTTCAGCCTCAAAGCCACCCTTTCCCACCTGGCGCCGCGCCAGTCTCAAAAATGGCCATACGGCTGGAGATGGGTCCCCGCCCAGAGAGCCAGCAGGGAAAACTATGCCTTGTTCTAAAGCTCTTTGGGAACCGCTTGCGTAGCCCCACAGACCTGGGGACTGCGGGCTTTCCTGCTGCCTTCAGCCTCGACACCACCCTTTCCTACTTGGCGCCGCGCCAGGCACAAAAATGGCCATACGGCTGGAGATGGGTCCCCCGCCCAAAGAGCCAGCAGGGAAAACTACGCCTTGTTCTAAAGCTCTTTGGGAACCGCTTGCATAGCCCCACAGACCTGGGGGCTGCAGGCTTTCCTGCTGTCTTCAGCCTCAAAGCCACCCTTTCCCACTTGGCGCCCTATCAGGCACAAAAATGGCCATACGGCTGGAGATGGGTCCCCCGCCCAAAGAGCCAGCAGGGAAAACTATGCCTTGTTCTAAAGCTCTTTGGGAACCGCTTGCGTAGCCCCACAGACCTGGGGGCTGCGGGCTTTCCTGCTGCCTTCAGCCTCGACACCAACCTTTCCCACTTGGCACCCTATCAGGCACAAAAATGGCCATACGGCTGGAGATGGGTCCCCCGCCCAAAGAGCCAGCAGGGAAAACTATGCCTTGTTCTAAAGCTCTTTGGGAACCGCTTGCGTAGCCCCACAGACCTGGGGGCTGCGGGCTTTGCTGCTGCCTTCAGCCTCAAAGCCACCCTTTCCCACTTGGCGCCGCGCCAGGCACAAAAATGGCCATACGGCTGGAGATGGGTCCCCCGCCCAAAGAGCCAGCAGGGAAAATTATGCCTTGTTCTAAAGCTCTTTGGGAACCGCTTGCGTAGCCCCACAGACCTGGGGGCTGCGGGCTTTCCTGCTGCCTTCAAGCCTCAAAGCCACCCTTTCCCACTTGGCGCCCTATCAAGCACAAAAATGGCCTATGGCTGGAGATGGGTCCCAGGCCCAAAGAGCCAGCAGGGAAAACTATGCCTTGTTCTAAAGCTCTTTGGGAACCGCTTGCTTGGCCCCACAGACGTGGGGGCTGCGGGCTTTCCTGCTGCCTTCAGCCTCGACACCACCCTTTCCCACTTGGCGCCGCGCCAGGCACAAAAATGGCCATACGGCTGGAGATGGGTCCCCCGCCCAAAGAGCCAGCAGGGAAAACTATGCCTTGTTCTAAAGCTCTTTGGGAACCGCTTGCGTAGCCCCACAGACCTGGGGGCTGCGGGCTTTCCTGCTGCCTTCACCCTCAAAACCACCCTTTCCCACTTGGCACTGCTCCAGGCTCAAAAATGGCCATACGGCTGCAGATGGGTCCCCCGCCCTAAGAGCCAGCAGGGAAAACTATGCCTTGTTCTAAAGCTCTTTGGGAACCGCTTGCGTAGCCCCACAGACCTGGGGGCTGCAGGCTTTGCTGCTGCCTTCAGCCTCAAAGCCACCCTTTCCCACTTGGCGCCGCGCCAGGCACAAAAATGGCCATACGGCTGGAGATGGGTCCCCCGCCCAAAGAGCCAGCAGGGAAAACTATGCCTTGTTCTAAAGCTCTTTGGGAATCGCTTGCGTAGCCCCACAGACCTGGGGGCTGTGGGCTTTGCTGCTGCCTTCAGCCTCAACGCCACCCTTTCCCACTTGGCGCCGCGCCAGGCACAAAAATGGCCATACGGCTGGAGATGGGTCCCCCGCCCAAAGAGCCAGCAGGGAAAACTATGCCTTGTTCTAAAGCTCTTTGGGAACCGCTTGCGTAGCCCCACAGACCTGGGGGCTGCGGGCTTTCCTGCTGCCTTCAGCCTCAAAACCACCCTTTCCCACTACGCACCGCGCCAGGCACAAAAATGGCCATACGGCTGGAGATGGGTCCCCCGCCCAAAGAGCCAGCTGGGAAAACTATGCCTTGTTCTAAAGCTCTTTGGGAACCGCTTGCTTGGCCCCACAGACGTGGGGGCTGCGGGCTTTCCTGCTGCCTTCAGCCTCAAAACCACCCTATGCCACTACGCACCGCGTCAGGCACAAAAATAGCCATACGGCTGGAGATGGGTCCCCCACCCAAAGAGCCAGCAGGGAAAACTATGCCTTGTTCTAAAGCTCTTTGGGAACTGCTTGCATAGCCCCACAGACCTGGGGGCTGCAGGCTTTCCTGCTGTCTTCAGCCTCAAAGCCACCCTTTCCCACTTGGCGCCCTATCAGGCACAAAAATGGCCTATGGGTGGAGATGGGTCCCATGCCCAAAGAGCCATCAGGGAAAACTATGCCTTGTTCTAAAGCTCTTTGGGAACCGCTTGCGTAGCCCCACAGACCTGGGGGCTGCGGGCTTTCCTGCTGCCTTCAGCCTCGATACCACCATTTCCCACTTGGCGCTGCGCCATGCACAAAAATGGCCATACGGCTGGAGATGGGTCCCCCGCCCAAAGAGCCAGCAGGGAAAACTATGCCTTGTTCTAAAGCTCTTTGGGAACCGCTTGCGTAGCCCCACAGACCTGGGGGCTGCGGGCTTTCCTGCTGCCTTTAGCCTCGACACCACCCTTTCCCTCTTGGCGCCGCGCCAGGCACAAAAATGGCCGTACGGCTGGAGATGGGTCCCCCGCCCAAAGAGCCAGCAGGGAAAACTATGCCTTGTTCTAAAGCTCTTTGGGAACCGCTTGCGTAGCCGCACAGACCTGGGGGCTGCGGGCTTTCCTGCTGCCTTCAGCCTCAAAGCCACCCTTTCCCACTTTGCGCCGGGCCAGGCACAAAAATGGCCATACGGCTGGAGATGGGTCCCCCGCCCAAAGAGCCAGCAGGGAAAACTATGCCTTGTTCTAAAGCTCTTTGGGAACCGCTTGCGTAGCCCCACAGACCTTGGGGCTGCGGGCTTTCCTGCTGCCTTCAGCCTCGACAGCACCCTTTCCCACTTGGCGCCGCGCCAGGCACAAAAATGGCCTATGGCTGGAGATGGGTCCCATGCCCTAAGAGCGAGCAGGGAAAACTATGCCTTGTTCTAAAGCTCTTTGGGAACCGCTTGCGTAGCCCCACAGACCTGGGGGCTGCGGGCTTTCCTGCTGCCTTCAGCCTCAAAGCCACCCTTTCCCACTTGGCGCCGGGCCAGGGACAAAAATGGCCATACGGCTGGAGATGGGTCCCATGCCCAAAGAGCCAGCAGGGAAAACTATGCCTTGTTCTAAAGCTCTTTGGGAACCGCTTGCTTGGCCCCACAGACCTGGGGGCTGCAGGCTTTCCTGCTGTCTTCAGCCTCAAAGCCACCCTTTCCCACTTGGCGCCCTATCAGGCACAAAAATGGCCTATGGCTGGAGATGGGTCCCATGCCCAAAGAGCCAGCAGGGAAAACTATGCCTTGTTCTAAAGCTCTTTGGGAACCGCTTGCGTAGCCGCACAGACCTGGGGGCTGCGGGCTTTCCTGCTGCCTTCAGCCTCGATACCACCATTTCCCACTTGGCGCTGCGCCATGCACAAAAATGGCCATACGGCTGGAGATGGGTCCCCCGCCCAAAGAGCCAGCAGGGAAAACTATGCCTTGTTCTAACGCTCTTTGGGAACCGCTTGCGTAGCCCCACAGACCTGGGGGCTGCGGGCTTTCCTGCTGCCTTTAGCCTCGACACCAACCTTTCCCTCTTGGCGCCGCGCCAGGCACAAAAATGGCCGTACGGCTGGAGATGGGTCCCCCGCCCAAAGAGCCAGCAGGGAAAACTATGCCTTGTTCTAAAGCTCTTTGGGAACCGCTTGCGTAGCCGCACAGACCTGGGGGCTGCGGGCTTTCCTGCTGCCTTCAGCCTCAAAGCCACCCTTTCCCACTTTGCGCCGGGCCAGGCACAAAAATGGCCTATGGCTGGAGATGGGTCCCATGCCCTAAGAGCCAGCTGGGAAAACTATGCCTTGTTCTAAAGCTCTTTGGGAACCGCTTGCGTAGCACCACAGACCTGGGGGCTGCAGGCTTTGCTCCTGCCTTCAGCCTCAAAGCCACCCTTTCCCACCTGGCGCCGCGCCAGGCTCAAAAATGGCCATACGGCTGGAGATGGGTCCCCCGCCCAGAGAGCCAGCAGGGAAAACTATGCCTTGTTCTAAAGCTCTTTGGGAACCGCTTGCGTAGCCCCACAGACCTGGGGGCTGCGGGCTTTCCTGCTGTCTTCAGCCTCAAAGCAACCCTTTCCCACTTGGCGCCCTATCAAGCACAAAAATGGCCTATGGCTGGAGATGGGTCCCATGCCCAAAGAGCCAGCAGGGAAAACTATGCCTTGTTCTAAAGCTCTTTGGGAACCGCTTGCGTAGCCCCACAGACCTGGGGGCTGCGGGCTTTCCTGCTGCCTTTAGCCTCGACACAACCCTTTCCCACTTGGCGCCGCGCCAGGCTCAAAAATGGCCATACGGCTGGAGATGGGTCCCCCGCCCAGAGAGCCAGCAGGGAAAACTATGCCTTGTTCTAAAGCTCTTTGGGAACCGCTTGCGTAGCCCCACAGACCTGGGGGCTGCGGGCTTTCCTGCTGCCTTCAAGCCTCAAAGCCACCCTTTCCCACTGGGCGCCGGGCCAGGCACAAAAATGGCCTATGGCTGGAGATGGGTCCCCCGAACAAAGAGCCAGCAGGGAAAACTATGCCTTGTTCTAAAGCTCTTTGGGAACCGCTTGCGTAGCCCCACAGACCTGGGGGCTGCGGGCTTTGCTGCTGCCTTCAGCCTCAAAGCCACCCTTTCCCACTTGGCGCCGTGCCAGGCACAAAAATGGCCATACGGCTGGAGATGGGTCCCAGGCCCAAAGAGCCAGCAGGGAAAACTATGCCTTGTTCTAAAGCTCTTTGGGAACCGCTTGCTTGGCCCCACAGACGTGGGGGCTGCGGGCTTTCCTGCTGCCTTCAGCCTCGACACCACCCTTTCCCACTTGGCGCCGCGCCAGGCACAAAAATGGCCATACGGCTGGAGATGGGTCCCCCGCCCAAAGAGCCTGCAGGGAAAACTATGCCTTGTTCTAAAGCTCTTTGGGAACCGCTTGCGTAGCCCCACAGACCTGGGGGCTGCGGGCTTTCCTGCTGCCTTCAGATTCAAAGCGACCCTTTCCGTCTTGGGGCTTCGCCAGGCACAAAAATGGCCATACGGCTGGAGATGGGTCCCCCGCCCAAAGAGCGAGCAGGGAAAACTATGCCTTGTTCTAAAGCTCTTTGGGAACCGCTTGCGTAGCCCCACAGACCTGGGGGCTGCGGGCTTTCCTGCTGCCTTCAGCCTCGACACCACCCTTTCCCACTTGGCGCCGCGCCAGGCTCAAAAATGGCCATACGGCTGGAGATGGGTCCCCCGCCCTAAGAGCCAGCAGGGAAAACTATGCCTTGTTCTAAAGCTCTTTGGGAACCGCTTGCGTAGCCCCACAGACCTGGGGGCTGCAGGCTTTGCTCCTGCCTTCAGCCTCAAAGCCACCCTTTCCCACCTGGCGCCGCGCCAGGCTCAAAAATGGCCATACGGCTGGAGATGGGTCCCCGCCCAGAGAGCCAGCAGGGAAAACTATGCCTTGTTCTAAAGCTCTTTGGGAACCGCTTGCGTAGCCCCACAGACCTGGGGACTGCGGGCTTTCCTGCTGCCTTCAGCCTCGACACCACCCTTTCCCACTTGGCGCCGCGCCAGGCACAAAAATGGCCATACGGCTGGAGATGGGTCCCCCGCCCAAAGAGCCAGCAGGGAAAACTATGCCTTGTTCTAAAGCTCTTTGGGAACCGCTTGCATAGCCCCACAGACCTGGGGGCTGCAGGCTTTCCTGCTGTCTTCAGCCTCAAAGCCACCCTTTCCCACTTGGCGCCCTATCAGGCACAAAAATGGCCATACGGCTGGAGATGGGTCCCCCGCCCAAAGAGCCAGCAGGGAAAACTATGCCTTGTTCTAAAGCTCTTTGGGAACCGCTTGCGTAGCCCCACAGACCTGGGGGCTGCGGGCTTTCCTGCTGCCTTCAGCCTCGACACCACCCTTTCCCACTTGGCGCCCTATCAGGCACAAAAATGGCCATACGGCTGGAGATGTGTCCCCCGCCCAAAGAGCCAGCAAAGAAAACTATGCCTTGTTCTAAAGCTCTTTGGGAACCGCTTGCGTAGCCCCACAGACCTGGGGGCTGCGGGCTTTGCTGCTGCCTTCAGCCTCAAAGCCACCCTTTCCCACTTGGCGCCGCGCCAGGCACAAAAATGGCCATACGGCTGGAGATGGGTCCCCCGCCCAAAGAGCCAGCAGGGAAAACTATGCCTTGTTCTAAAGCTCTTTGGGAACCGCTTGCGTAGCCCCACAGACCTGGGGGCTGCGGGCTTTCCTGCTGCCTTCACCCTCAAAACCACCCTTTCCCACTTGGCGCCGCGCCAGGCTCAAAAATGGCCATACGGCTGGAGATGGGTCCCCCGCCCAGAGAGCCAGCAGGGAAAACTATGCCTTGTTCTAAATCTCTTTGGGAACCGCTTGCGTAGCCCCACAGACCTGGGGGCTGCGGGCTTTCCTGCTGCCTTCAAGCCTCAAAGCCACCCTTTCCCACTGGGCGCCGGGCCAGGCACAAAAATGGCCTATGGCTGGAGATGGGTCCCCCGAACAAAGAGCCAGCAGGGAAAACTATGCCTTGTTCTAAAGCTCTTTGGGAACTGCTTGCGTAGCCCCACAGACCTGGGGGCTGCAGGCTTTCCTGCTGCCTTCAGCCTCAAAGCCACCCTTTCCCACTTGGCGCCCTATCAAGCACAAAAATGGCCTATGGCTGGAGATGGGTCCCAGGCCCAAAGAGCCAGCAGGGAAAACTATGCCTTGTTCTAAAGCTCTTTGGGAACCGCTTGCTTGGCCCCACAGACGTGGGGGCTGCGGGCTTTCCTGCTGCCTTCAGCCTCGACACCACCCTTTCCCACTTGGCGCCGCGCCAGGCACAAAAATGGCCATACGGCTGGAGATGGGTCCCCCGCCCAAAGAGCCAGCAGGGAAAACTAGGCCTTGTTCTAAAGCTCTTTGGGAACCGCTTGCGTAGCCCCACAGACCTGGGGGCTGCGGGCTTTCCTGCTGCCTTCACCCTCAAAACCACCCTTTCCCACTTGGCACTGCTCCAGGCTCAAAAATGGCCATACGGCTGCACATGGGTCCCCCGCCCAGAGAGCCAGCAGGGAAAACTATGCCTTGTTCTAAAGCTCTTTGGGAACCGCTTGCGTAGCCCCACAGACCTGGGGGCTGCAGGCTTTGCTGCTGCCTTCAGCCTCAAAGCCACCCTTTCCCACTTGGCGCCGGGCCAGGCACAAAAATGGCCATACGGCTGGAGATGGGTCCCCCGCCCAAAGAGCCAGCAGGGAAAACTATGCCTTGTTCTAAAGCTCTTTGGGAACCGCTTGCGTAGCCCCACAGACCTGGGGGCTGCGGGCTTTGCTGCTGGCTTCAGCCTCAAAGCCACCCTTTCCCACTTGGCGCCGTGCCAGGCACAAAAATGGCCATACAGCTGGAGATGGGTCCCCCGCCCAAAGAGCCAGCAGGGAAAACTATGCCTTGTTCTAAAGCTCTTTGGGAACCGCTTGCTTGGCCCCACAGACCTGGGGGCTGCAGTCTTTGCTGCTGCCTTCAGCCTCGACACCACCCTTTCCCACTTGGCGCCGGGCCAGGGACAAAAATGGCCATACGGCTGGAGATGGGTCCCCTGCCAAAAGAGCCAGCAGGGAAAACTATGCCTTGTTCTAAAGCTCTTTGGGAACCGCTTGCGTAGCCCCACAGACCTGGGGGCTGCGGGCTTTCCTGCTGCCTTCAGCCTCGATACCACCATTTCCCACTTGGCGCTGCGCCATGCACAAAAATGGCCATACGGCTGGAGATGGGTCCCCCGCCCAAAGAGCCAGCAGGGAAAACTATGCCTTGTTCTAAAGCTCTTTGGGAACCGCTTGCGTAGCCCCACAGACGTGGGGGCTGCGGGCTTTCCTGCTGCCTTTAGCCTCGACACCACCCTTTCCCTCTTGGCGCCGCGCCAGGCACAAAAATGGCCGTACGGCTGGAGATGGGTCCCCCGCCCAAAGAGCCAGCAGGGAAAACTATGCCTTGTTCTAAAGCTCTTTGGGAACCGCTTGCGTAGCCGCACAGACCTGGGGGCTGCGGGCTTTCCTGCTGCCTTCAGCCTCAAAGCCACCCTTTCCCACTTTGCGCCGGGCCAGGCACAAAAATGGCCATACGGCTGGAGATGGGTCCCCCGCCCAGAGAGCCAGCAGGGAAAACTATGCCTTGTTCTAAAGCTCTTTGGGAACCGCTTGCGTAGCCCCACAGACCTGGGGGCTGCGGGCTTTCCTGCTGCCTTCAGCCTCGACAGCACCCTTTCCCACTTGGCTTCGCGCCAGGCACAAAAATGGCCTATGGCTGGAGATGGGTCCCATGCCCTAAGAGCGAGCAGGGAAAACTATGCCTTGTTCTAAAGCTCTTTGGGAACCGCTTGCGTAGCCCCACAGACCTGGGGGCTGCGGGCTTTCCTGCTGCCTTCAGCCTCAAAGCCACCCTTTCCCACTTGGCGCCGGGCCAGGGACAAAAATGGCCATACGGCTGGAGATGGGTCCCATGCCCAAAGAGCCAGCAGGGAAAACTATGCCTTGTTCTAAAGCTCTTTGGGAACCGCTTGCGTAGCCCCACAGACCTGGGGGCTGCAGGCTTTGCTGCTGCCTTCAGCCTCGACACCACCCTTTCCCACTTGGCGCCGCGCCAGGCACAAAAATGGCCATACGGCTGGAGATGGGTCCCCCGCCCAAAGAGCCAGCAGGGAAAATTATGCCTTGTTCTAAAGCTCTTTGGGAACCGCTTGCGTAGCCGCACAGACCTGGGGGCTGCGGGCTTTCCTGCTGCCTTCAGCCTCAAAACCACCCTTTCCCACTTGGCTTCGCGCCAGGCACAAAAATGGCCTATGGCTGGAGATGGGTCCCATGCCCTAAGAGCCAGCAGGGAAAACTATGCCTTGTTCTAAAGCTCTTTGGGAACCGCTTGCGTAGCACCACAGACCTGGGGGCTGCAGGCTTTGCTCCTGCCTTCAGCCTCAAAGCCACCCTTTCCCACCTGGCGCCGCGCCAGGCTCAAAAATGGCCATACGGCTGGAGATGGGTCCCCGCCCAGAGAGCCAGCAGGGAAAACTATGCCTTGTTCTAAAGCTCTTTGGGAACCGCTTGCGTAGCCCCACAGACCTGGGGGCTGCGGGCTTTCCTGCTGTCTTCAGCCTCAAAGCAACCCTTTCCCACTTGGCGCCCTATCAAGCACAAAAATGGCCTATGGCTGGAGATGGGTCCCATGCCCAAAGAGGCAGCAGGGAAAACTATGCCTTGTTCTAAAGCTCTTTGGGAACCGCTTGAGTAGCCGCACAGACCTGGGGGCTGCGGGCTTTCCTGCTGCCTTCAGCCTCAAAACCACCCTTTCCCACTTGGCCCCCGGCCAGGCACAAAAATGGCCATACGGCTGGAGATGGGTCCCCCGCCCAAAGAGCCAGCAGGGAAAACTATGCCTTGTTCTAAAGCTCTTTGGGAACCGCTTGCGTAGCCCCACAGACCTGGGGGCTGCAGGCTTTGCTGCTGCCTTCAGCCTCAAAACCACCCTTTCCCACTTGGCGCTGCGCCAGGCACAAAAATGGCCATACGGCTGGAGATGGGTCCCCCGCCCAAAGAGCCAGCAGGGAAAATTATGCCTTGTTCTAAAGCTCTTTGGGAACCGCTTGCGTAGCCCCACAGACCTGGGGGCTGCGGGCTTTCCTGCTGCCTTTAGCCTCGACACAACCCTTTCCCACTTGGCGCCGCGCCAGGCTCAAAAATGGCCATACGGCTGGAGATGGGTCCCCCGCCCAAAGAGCCAGCAGGGAAAACTATGCCTTGTTCTAAAGCTCTTTGGGAACCGCTTGCGTAGCCCCACAGACCTGGGGGCTGCGGGCTTTCCTGCTGCCTTCAAGCCTCAAAGCCACCCTTTCCCACTGGGCGCCGGGCCAGGCACAAAAATGGCCTATGGCTGGAGATGGGTCCCCCGCCCAAAGAGCCAGCAGGGAAAACTATGCCTTGTTCTAAAGCTCTTTGGGAACTGCTTGCGTAGCCCCACAGACCTGGGGGCTGCAGGCTTTCCTGCTGCCTTCAGCCTCAAAGCCACCCTTTCCCACTTGGCGCCCTACCAAGCACAAAAATGGCCATACGGCTGGAGATGGGTCCCCCGCCCAAAGAGCCAGCAGGGAAAACTATGCCTTGTTCTAAAGCTCTTTGGGAACCGCTTGCGTAGCCCCACAGACCTGGGGGCTGCGGGCTTTGCTGCTGCCTTCAGCCTCAAAGCCACCCTTTCCCACTTGGCGCCGTGCCAGGCACAAAAATGGCCATACGGCTGGAGATGGGTCCGCCGCCCAAAGAGCCAGCAGGGAAAACTATGCCTTGTTCTAAAGCTCTTTGGGAACCGCTTGCTTGGCCCCACAGACCTGGGGGCTGCAGTCTTTGCTGCTGCCTTCAGCCTCGACACCACCCTTTCCCACTTGGCGCCGGGCCAGGGACAAAAATGGCCATACGGCTGGAGATGGGTCCCCCGCCCAAAGAGCCAGCAGGGAAAACTATGCCTTGTTCTAAAGCTCTTTGGGAACCGCTTGCGTAGCCCCACAGACCTGGGGGCTGCGGGCTTTCCTGCTGCCTTCAGCCTCGACACCACCCTTTCCCACTTGGCGCCGCGCCAGGCTCAAAAATGGCCATACGGCTGGAGATGGGTCCCCTGCCAAAAGAGCCAGCAGGGAAAACTATGCCTTGTTCTAAAGCTCTTTGGGAACCACTTGCGTAGCACCACAGACCTGGGGGCTGCAGGCTTTGCTCCTGCCTTCAGCCTCAAAGCCACCCTTTCCCACCTGGCGCCGCGCCAGTCTCAAAAATGGCCATACGGCTGGAGATGGGTCCCCGCCCAGAGAGCCAGCAGGGAAAACTATGCCTTGTTCTAAAGCTCTTTGGGAACCGCTTGCGTAGCCCCACAGACCTGGGGACTGCGGGCTTTCCTGCTGCCTTCAGCCTCGACACCACCCTTTCCTACTTGGCGCCGCGCCAGGCACAAAAATGGCCATACGGCTGGAGATGGGTCCCATGCCCTAAGAGCCAGCAGGGAAAACTACGCCTTGTTCTAAAGCTCTTTGGGAACCGCTTGCATAGCCCCACAGACGTGGGGGCTGCAGGCTTTCCTGCTGTCTTCAGCCTCAAAGCCACCCTTTCCCACTTGGCGCCCTATCAGGCACAAAAATGGCCATACGGCTGGAGATGGGTCCCCCGCCCAAAGAGCCAGCAGGGAAAACTATGCCTTGTTCTAAAGCTCTTTGGGAACCGCTTGCGTAGCCCCACAGACCTGGGGGCTGCGGGCTTTGCTGCTGCCTTCAGCCTCAAAGCCACCCTTTCCCACTTGGCGCCGCGCCAGGCACAAAAATGGCCATACGGCTGGAGATGGGTCCCCCGCCCAAAGAGCCAGCAGGGAAAACTATGCCTTGTTCTAAAGCTCTTTGGGAACCGCTTGCTTGGCCCCACAGACGTGGGGGCTGCGGGCTTTCCTGCTGCCTTCAGCCTCGACACCACCCTTTCCCACTTGGCGCCGCGCCAGGCACAAAAATGGCCATACGGCTGGAGATGGGTCCCCCGCCCAAAGAGCCAGCAGGGAAAACTATGCCTTGTTCTAAAGCTCTTTGGGAACCGCTTGCGTAGCCCCACAGACCTGGGGGCTGCGGGCTTTCCTGCTGCCTTCACCCTCAAAACCACCCTTTCCCACTTGGCACTGCTCCAGGCTCAAAAATGGCCATACGGCTGCAGATGGGTCCCCCGCCCTAAGAGCCAGCAGGGAAAACTATGCCTTGTTCTAAAGCTCTTTGGGAACCGCTTGCGTAGCCCCACAGACCTGGGGGCTGCAGGCTTTGCTGCTGCCTTCAGCCTCAAAGCCACCCTTTCCCACTTGGCGCCGCGCCAGGCACAAAAATGGCCATACGGCTGGAGATGGGTCCCCCGCCCAAAGAGCCAGCAGGGAAAACTATGCCTTGTTCTAAAGCTCTTTGGGAACCGCTTGCGTAGCCCCACAGACCTGGGGGCTGTGGGCTTTGCTGCTGCCTTCAGCCTCAACGCCACCCTTTCCCACTTGGCGCCGCGCCAGGCACAAAAATGGCCATACGGCTGGAGATGGGTCCCCCGCCCAAAGAGCCAGCAGGGAAAACTATGCCTTGTTCTAAAGCTCTTTGGGAACCGCTTGCTTGGCCCCACAGACCTGGGGGCTGCGGGCTTTCCTGCTGCCTTCAGCCTCAAAACCACCCTTTCCCACTACGCACCGCGCCAGGCACAAAAATGGCCATACGGCTGGAGATGGGTCCCCCGCCCAAAGAGCCAGCTGGGAAAACTATGCCTTGTTCTAAAGCTCTTTGGGAACCGCTTGCTTGGCCCCACAGACGTGGGGGCTGCGGGCTTTCCTGCTGCCTTCAGCCTCAAAACCACCCTATGCCACTACGCACCGCGTCAGGCACAAAAATAGCCATACGGCTGGAGATGGGTCCCCCACCCAAAGAGCCAGCAGGGAAAACTATGCCTTGTTCTAAAGCTCTTTGGGAACTGCTTGCATAGCCCCACAGACCTGGGGGCTGCAGGCTTTCCTGCTGTCTTCAGCCTCAAAGCCACCCTTTCCCACTTGGCGCCCTATCAGGCACAAAAATGGCCTATGGGTGGAGATGGGTCCCATGCCCAAAGAGCCAGCAGGGAAAACTATGCCTTGTTCTAAAGCTCTTTGGGAACCGCTTGCGTAGCCCCACAGACCTGGGGGCTGCGGGCTTTCCTGCTGCCTTCAGCCTCGATACCACCATTTCCCACTTGGCGCTGCGCCATGCACAAAAATGGCCATACGGCTGGAGATGGGTCCCCCGCCCAAAGAGCCAGCAGGGAAAACTATGCCTTGTTCTAAAGCTCTTTGGGAACCGCTTGCGTAGCCCCACAGACCTTGGGGCTGCGGGCTTTCCTGCTGCCTTCAGCCTCGACAGCACCCTTTCCCACTTGGCGCCGCGCCAGGCACAAAAATGGCCTATGGCTGGAGATGGGTCCCATGCCCTAAGAGCGAGCAGGGAAAACTATGCCTTGTTCTAAAGCTCTTTGGGAACCGCTTGCGTAGCCCCACAGACCTGGGGGCTGCGGGCTTTCCTGCTGCCTTCAGCCTCAAAGCCACCCTTTCCCACTTGGCGCCGGGCCAGGGACAAAAATGGCCATACGGCTGGAGATGGGTCCCATGCCCAAAGAGCCAGCAGGGAAAACTATGCCTTGTTCTAAAGCTCTTTGGGAACCGCTTGCTTGGCCCCACAGACCTGGGGGCTGCGGGCTTTGCTGCTGCCTTCAGCCTCAAAGCCACCCTTACCCACTTGGCGCCGCGCCAGGCACAAAAATGGCCATACGGCTGGAGATGGGTCCCCCGCCCAAAGAGCCAGCAGGGAAAACTATGCCTTGTTCTAAAGCTCTTTGGGAACCGCTTGCGTAGCCCCACAGACCTGGGGGCTGCGGGCTTTCCTGCTGCCTTCAGCCTCAAAACCACCATTTACCACTACGCACCGCGCCAGGCACAAAAATGGCCATACGGCTGGAGATGGGTCCCCCGCCCAAAGAGCCAGCTGGGAAAACTATGCCTTGTTCTAAAGCTCTTTGGGAACCGCTTGCTTGGCCCCACAGACGTGGGGGCTGCGGGCTTTCCTGCTGCCTTCAGCCTCAAAACCACCCTATGCCACTACGCACCGCGTCAGGCACAAAAATAGCCATACGGCTGGAGATGGGTCCCCCACCCAAAGAGCCAGCAGGGAAAACTATGCCTTGTTCTAAAGCTCTTTGGGAACCGCTTGCGTAGCCCCACAGACCTGGGGGCTGCAGGCTTTCCTGCTGCCTTCAGCCTCAAAGCCACCCTTTCCCACTTGGCGCCGTGCCAGGCACAAAAATGGCCTATGGCTGGAGATGGGTCCCATGCCCAAAGAGCCAGCAGGGAAAACTATGCCTTGTTCTAAAGCTCTTTGGGAACCGCTTGCGTAGCCGCACAGACCTGGGGGCTGCGGGCTTTCCTGCTGCCTTCAGCCTCGATACCACCATTTCCCACTTGGCGCTGCGCCATGCACAAAAATGGCCATACGGTTGGAGATGGGTCCCCCGCCCAAAGAGCCAGCAGGGAAAACTATGCCTTGTTCTAACGCTCTTTGGGAACCGCTTGCGTAGCCCCACAGACCTGGGGGCTGCGGGCTTTCCTGCTGCCTTTAGCCTCGACACCAACCTTTCCCTCTTGGCGCCGCGCCAGGCACAAAAATGGCCGTACGGCTGGAGATGGGTCCCCCGCCCAAAGAGCCAGCAGGGAAAACTATGCCTTGTTCTAAAGCTCTTTGGGAACCGCTTGCGTAGCCGCACAGACCTGGGGGCTGCGGGCTTTCCTGCTGCCTTCAGCCTCAAAGCCACCCTTTCCCACTTTGCGCCGGGCCAGGCACAAAAATGGCCTATGGCTGGAGATGGGTCCCATGCCCTAAGAGCCAGCTGGGAAAACTATGCCTTGTTCTAAAGCTCTTTGGGAACCGCTTGCGTAGCACCACAGACCTGGGGGCTGCAGGCTTTGCTCCTGCCTTCAGCCTCAAAGCCACCCTTTCCCACCTGGCGCCGCGCCAGGCTCAAAAATGGCCATACGGCTGGAGATGGGTCCCCCGCCCAGAGAGCCAGCAGGGAAAACTATGCCTTGTTCTAAAGCTCTTTGGGAACCGCTTGCGTAGCCCCACAGACCTGGGGGCTGCGGGCTTTCCTGCTGTCTTCAGCCTCAAAGCAACCCTTTCCCACTTGGCGCCCTATCAAGCACAAAAATGGCCTATGGCTGGAGATGGGTCCCATGCCCAAAGAGCCAGCAGGGAAAACTATGCCTTGTTCTAAAGCTCTTTGGGAACCGCTTGCGTAGCCCCACAGACCTGGGGGCTGCGGGCTTTCCTGCTGCCTTTAGCCTCGACACAACCCTTTCCCACTTGGCGCCGCGCCAGGCTCAAAAATGGCCATACGGCTGGAGATGGGTCCCCCGCCCAGAGAGCCAGCAGGGAAAACTATGCCTTGTTCTAAAGCTCTTTGGGAACCGCTTGCGTAGCCCCACAGACCTGGGGGCTGCGGGCTTTCCTGCTGCCTTCAAGCCTCAAAGCCACCCTTTCCCACTGGGCGCCGGGCCAGGCACAAAAATGGCCTATGGCTGGAGATGGGTCCCCCGAACAAAGAGCCAGCAGGGAAAACTATGCCTTGTTCTAAAGCTCTTTGGGAACCGCTTGCGTAGCCCCACAGACCTGGGGGCTGCGGGCTTTGCTGCTGCCTTCAGCCTCAAAGCCACCCTTTCCCACTTGGCGCCGTGCCAGGCACAAAAATGGCCATACGGCTGGAGATGGGTCCCAGGCCCAAAGAGCCAGCAGGGAAAACTATGCCTTGTTCTAAAGCTCTTTGGGAACCGCTTGCTTGGCCCCACAGACGTGGGGGCTGCGGGCTTTCCTGCTGCCTTCAGCCTCGACACCACCCTTTCCCACTTGGCGCCGCGCCAGGCACAAAAATGGCCATACGGCTGGAGATGGGTCCCCCGCCCAAAGAGCCTGCAGGGAAAACTATGCCTTGTTCTAAAGCTCTTTGGGAACCGCTTGCGTAGCCCCACAGACCTGGGGGCTGCGGGCTTTCCTGCTGCCTTCAGATTCAAAGCCACCCTTTCCGTCTTGGGGCTTCGCCAGGCACAAAAATGGCCATACGGCTGGAGATGGGTCCCCCGCCCAAAGAGCGAGCAGGGAAAACTATGCCTTGTTCTAAAGCTCTTTGGGAACCGCTTGCGTAGCCCCACAGACCTGGGGGCTGCGGGCTTTCCTGCTGCCTTCAGCCTCGACACCACCCTTTCCCACTTGGCGCCGCGCCAGGCTCAAAAATGGCCATACGGCTGGAGATGGGTCCCCCGCCCTAAGAGCCAGCAGGGAAAACTATGCCTTGTTCTAAAGCTCTTTGGGAACCGCTTGCGTAGCCCCACAGACCTGGGGGCTGCAGGCTTTGCTCCTGCCTTCAGCCTCAAAGCCACCCTTTCCCACCTGGCGCCGCGCCAGGCTCAAAAATGGCCATACGGCTGGAGATGGGTCCCCGCCCAGAGAGCCAGCAGGGAAAACTATGCCTTGTTCTAAAGCTCTTTGGGAACCGCTTGCGTAGCCCCACAGACCTGGGGACTGCGGGCTTTCCTGCTGCCTTCAGCCTCGACACCACCCTTTCCCACTTGGCGCCGCGCCAGGCACAAAAATGGCCATACGGCTGGAGATGGGTCCCCCGCCCAAAGAGCCAGCAGGGAAAACTATGCCTTGTTCTAAAGCTCTTTGGGAACCGCTTGCATAGCCCCACAGACCTGGGGGCTGCAGGCTTTCCTGCTGTCTTCAGCCTCAAAGCCACCCTTTCCCACTTGGCGCCCTATCAGGCACAAAAATGGCCATACGGCTGGAGATGGGTCCCCCGCCCAAAGAGCCAGCAGGGAAAACTATGCCTTGTTCTAAAGCTCTTTGGGAACCGCTTGCGTAGCCCCACAGACCTGGGGGCTGCGGGCTTTCCTGCTGCCTTCAGCCTCAAAGCCACCCTTTCCCACTTGGCGCCCTATCAAGCACAAAAATGGCCTATGGCTGGAGATGGGTCCCAGGCCCAAAGAGCCAGCAGGGAAAACTATGCCTTGTTCTAAAGCTCTTTGGGAACCGCTTGCTTGGCCCCACAGACGTGGGGGCTGCGGGCTTTCCTGCTGCCTTCAGCCTCGACACCACCCTTTCCCACTTGGCGCCGCGCCAGGCACAAAAATGGCCATACGGCTGGAGATGGGTCCCCCGCCCAAAGAGCCAGCAGGGAAAACTAGGCCTTGTTCTAAAGCTCTTTGGGAACCGCTTGCGTAGCCCCACAGACCTGGGGGCTGCGGGCTTTCCTGCTGCCTTCACCCTCAAAACCACCCTTTCCCACTTGGCACTGCTCCAGGCTCAAAAATGGCCATACGGCTGCACATGGGTCCCCCGCCCAGAGAGCCAGCAGGGAAAACTATGCCTTGTTCTAAAGCTCTTTGGGAACCGCTTGCGTAGCCCCACAGACCTGGGGGCTGCAGGCTTTGCTGCTGCCTTCAGCCTCAAAGCCACCCTTTCCCACTTGGCGCCGGGCCAGGCACAAAAATGGCCATACGGCTGGAGATGGGTCCCCCGCCCAAAGAGCCAGCAGGGAAAACTATGCCTTGTTCTAAAGCTCTTTGGGAACCGCTTGCGTAGCCCCACAGACCTGGGGGCTGCGGGCTTTGCTGCTGGCTTCAGCCTCAAAGCCACCCTTTCCCACTTGGCGCCGTGCCAGGCACAAAAATGGCCATACAGCTGGAGATGGGTCCCCCGCCCAAAGAGCCAGCAGGGAAAACTATGCCTTGTTCTAAAGCTCTTTGGGAACCGCTTGCTTGGCCCCACAGACCTGGGGGCTGCAGTCTTTGCTGCTGCCTTCAGCCTCGACACCACCCTTTCCCACTTGGCGCCGGGCCAGGGACAAAAATGGCCATACGGCTGGAGATGGGTCCCCCGCCCAGAGAGCCAGCAGGGAAAACTATGCCTTGTTCTAAAGCTCTTTGGGAACCGCTTGCGTAGCCCCACAGACCTGGGGGCTGCGGGCTTTCCTGCTGCCTTCAGCCTCGATACCACCATTTCCCACTTGGCGCTGCGCCATGCACAAAAATGGCCATACGGCTGGAGATGGGTCCCCCGCCCAAAGAGCCAGCAGGGAAAACTATGCCTTGTTCTAAAGCTCTTTGGGAACCGCTTGCGTAGCCCCACAGACGTGGGGGCTGCGGGCTTTCCTGCTGCCTTTAGCCTCGACACCACCCTTTCCCTCTTGGCGCCGCGCCAGGCACAAAAATGGCCGTACGGCTGGAGATGGGTCCCCCGCCCAAAGAGCCAGCAGGGAAAACTATGCCTTGTTCTAAAGCTCTTTGGGAACCGCTTGCGTAGCCGCACAGACCTGGGGGCTGCGGGCTTTCCTGCTGCCTTCAGCCTCAAAGCCACCCTTTCCCACTTTGCGCCGGGCCAGGCACAAAAATGGCCATACGGCTGGAGATGGGTCCCCCGCCCAGAGAGCCAGCAGGGAAAACTATGCCTTGTTCTAAAGCTCTTTGGGAACCGCTTGCGTAGCCCCACAGACCTGGGGGCTGCGGGCTTTCCTGCTGCCTTCAGCCTCGACAGCACCCTTTCCCACTTGGCTTCGCGCCAGGCACAAAAATGGCCTATGGCTGGAGATGGGTCTCCCGCCCAAAGAGCCAGCAGGGAAAACTATGCCTTGTTCTAAAGCTCTTTGGGAACCGCTTGCGTAGCCCCACAGACCTGGGGGCTGCGGGCTTTCCTGCTGCCTTCAGCCTCAAAGCCACCCTTTCCCACTTGGCGCCGGGCCAGGGACAAAAATGGCCATACGGCTGGAGATGGGTCCCATGCCCAAAGAGCCAGCAGGGAAAACTATGCCTTGTTCTAAAGCTCTTTGGGAACCGCTTGCGTAGCCCCACAGACCTGGGGGCTGCAGGCTTTGCTGCTGCCTTCAGCCTCGACACCACCCTTTCCCACTTGGCGCCGCGCCAGGCACAAAAATGGCCATACGGCTGGAGATGGGTCCCCCGCCCAAAGAGCCAGCAGGGAAAATTATGCCTTGTTCTAAAGCTCTTTGGGAACCGCTTGCGTAGCCCCACAGACCTGGGGGCTGCGGGCTTTCCTGCTGCCTTCAGCCTCAAAACCACCCTATGCCACTACGCACCGCGTCAGGCACAAAAATAGCCATACGGCTGGAGATGGGTCCCCCACCCAAAGAGCCAGCAGGGAAAACTATGCCTTGTTCTAAAGCTCTTTGGGAACCGCTTGCGTAGCCCCACAGACCTGGGGGCTGCGGGCTTTCCTGCTGCCTTTAGCCTCGACACCACCCTTTCCCTCTTGGCGCCGCGCCAGGCACAAAAATGGCCGTATGGCTGGAGATGGGTCCCCCGCCCAAAGAGCCAGCAGGGAAAACTATGCCTTGTTCTAAAGCTCTTTGGGAACCGCTTGCGTAGCCGCACAGACCTGGGGGCTGCGGGCTTTCCTGCTGCCTTCAGCCTCAAAACCACCCTTTCCCACTTGGCTTCGCGCCAGGCACAAAAATGGCCTATGGCTGGAGATGGGTCCCATGCCCTAAGAGCCAGCAGGGAAAACTATGCCTTGTTCTAAAGCTCTTTGGGAACCGCTTGCGTAGCACCACAGACCTGGGGGCTGCAGGCTTTGCTCCTGCCTTCAGCCTCAAAGCCACCCTTTCCCACCTGGCGCCGCGCCAGGCTCAAAAATGGCCATACGGCTGGAGATGGGTCCCCGCCCAGAGAGCCAGCAGGGAAAACTATGCCTTGTTCTAAAGCTCTTTGGGAACCGCTTGCGTAGCCCCACAGACCTGGGGGCTGCGGGCTTTCCTGCTGTCTTCAGCCTCAAAGCAACCCTTTCCCACTTGGCGCCCTACCAAGCACAAAAATGGCCTATGGCTGGAGATGGGTCCCAGGCCCAAAGAGCCAGCAGGGAAAACTATGCCTTGTTCTAAAGCTCTTTGGGAACCGCTTGCTTGGCCCCACAGACGTGGGGGCTGCGGGCTTTCCTGCTGCCTTCAGCCTCGACACCACCCTTTCCCACTTGGCGCCGCGCCAGGCACAAAAATGGCCATACGGCTGGAGATGGGTCCCCCGCCCAAAGAGCCAGCAGGGAAAACTATGCCTTGTTCTAAAGCTCTTTGGGAACCGCTTGCGTAGCCCCACAGACCTGGGGGCTGCGGGCTTTGCTGCTGCCTTCAGCCTCAAAGCCACCCTTTCCCACTTGGCGCCGTGCCAGGCACAAAAATGGCCATACGGCTGGAGATGGGTCCGCCGCCCAAAGAGCCAGCAGGGAAAACTATGCCTTGTTCTAAAGCTCTTTGGGAACCGCTTGCTTGGCCCCACAGACCTGGGGGCTGCAGTCTTTGCTGCTGCCTTCAGCCTCGACACCACCCTTTCCCACTTGGCGCCGGGCCAGGGACAAAAATGGCCATACGGCTGGAGATGGGTCCCCCGCCCAAAGAGCCAGCAGGGAAAACTATGCCTTGTTCTAAAGCTCTTTGGGAACCGCTTGCGTAGCCCCACAGACCTGGGGGCTGCGGGCTTTCCTGCTGCCTTCAGATTCAAAGCCACCCTTTCCCTCTTGGGGCTTCGCCAGGCACAAAAATGGCCATACGGCTGGAGATGGGTCCCCCGCCCAAAGAGCGAGCAGGGAAAACTATGCCTTGTTCTAAAGCTCTTTGGGAACCGCTTGCGTAGCCCCACAGACCTGGGGGCTGCGGGCTTTCCTGCTGCCTTCAGCCTCGACACCACCCTTTCCCACTTGGCGCCGCGCCAGGCTCAAAAATGGCCATACGGCTGGAGATGGGTCCCCCGCCCTAAGAGCCAGCAGGGAAAACTATGCCTTGTTCTAAAGCTCTTTGGGAACCGCTTGCGTAGCCCCACAGACCTGGGGGCTGCAGGCTTTGCTCCTGCCTTCAGCCTCAAAGCCACCCTTTCCCACCTGGCGCCGCGCCAGGCTCAAAAATGGCCATACGGCTGGAGATGGGTCCCCGCCCAGAGAGCCAGCAGGGAAAACTATGCCTTGTTCTAAAGCTCTTTGGGAACCGCTTGCGTAGCCCCACAGACCTGGGGGCTGCGGGCTTTCCTGCTGTCTTCAGCCTCAAAGCAACCCTTTCCCACTTGGCGCCCTATCAAGCACAAAAATGGCCTATGGCTGGAGATGGGTCCCATGCCCAAAGAGCCAGCAGGGAAAACTATGCCTTGTTCTAAAGCTCTTTGGGAACCGCTTGCGTAGCCGCACAGACCTGGGGGCTGCGGGCTTTCCTGCTGCCTTCAGCCTCAAAACCACCCTTTCCCACTTGGCCCCCGGCCAGGCACAAAAATGGCCATACGGCTGGAGATGGGTCCCCCGCCCAAAGAGCCAGCAGGGAAAACTATGCCTTGTTCTAAAGCTCTTTGGGAACCGCTTGCGTAGCCCCACAGACCTGGGGGCTGCAGGCTTTGCTGCTGCCTTCAGCCTCAAAACCACCCTTTCCCACTTGGCGCTGCGCCAGGCACAAAAATGGCCATACGGCTGGAGATGGGTCCCCCGCCCAAAGAGCCAGCAGGGAAAACTATGCCTTGTTCTAAAGCTCTTTGGGAACCGCTTGCGTAGCCCCACAGACCTGGGGGCTGCGGGCTTTGCTGCTGCCTTCAGCCTCAAAGCCACCCTTTCCCACTTGGCGCCGTGCCAGGCACAAAAATGGCCATACGGCTGGAGATGGGTCCGCCGCCCAAAGAGCCAGCAGGGAAAACTATGCCTTGTTCTAAAGCTCTTTGGGAACCGCTTGCTTGGCCCCACAGACCTGGGGGCTGCAGTCTTTGCTGCTGCCTTCAGCCTCGACACCACCCTTTCCCACTTGGCGCCGGGCCAGGGACAAAAATGGCCATACGGCTGGAGATGGGTCCCCCGCCCAAAGAGCCAGCAGGGAAAACTATGCCTTGTTCTAAAGCTCTTTGGGAACCGCTTGCGTAGCCCCACAGACCTGGGGGCTGCGGGCTTTCCTGCTGCCTTCAGATTCAAAGCCACCCTTTCCCTCTTGGGGCTTCGCCAGGCACAAAAATGGCCATACGGCTGGAGATGGGTCCCCCGCCCAAAGAGCGAGCAGGGAAAACTATGCCTTGTTCTAAAGCTCTTTGGGAACCGCTTGCGTAGCCCCACAGACCTGGGGGCTGCGGGCTTTCCTGCTGCCTTCAGCCTCGACACCACCCTTTCCCACTTGGCGCCGCGCCAGGCTCAAAAATGGCCATACGGCTGGAGATGGGTCCCCCGCCCTAAGAGCCAGCAGGGAAAACTATGCCTTGTTCTAAAGCTCTTTGGGAACCGCTTGCGTAGCCCCACAGACCTGGGGGCTGCAGGCTTTGCTCCTGCCTTCAGCCTCAAAGCCACCCTTTCCACCTGGCGCCGCGCCAGGCTCAAAATGGCCATACGGCTGGAGATGGGTCCCCCGCCCAGAGAGCCAGCAGGGAAAACTATGCTTGTTCTAAAGCTCTTTGGGAACCGCTTGCGTAGCCCCACAGACCTGGGGGCTGCGGGCTTTCCTGCTGTCTTCAGCCTCAAAGCAACCCTTTCCACTTGGCGCCCTATCAAGCACAAAAATGGCCTATGGCTGGAGATGGTCCCATGCCCAAAGAGCCAGCAGGGAAAACTATGCCTTGTTCTAAAGCTCTTTGGGAACCGCTTGCGTAGCCGCACAGACCTGGGGGCTGCGGGCTTTCCTGCTGCCTTCAGCCTCAAACCACCCTTTCCCACTTGGCCCCGGCCAGGCACAAAAATGGCCATACGGCTGAGATGGGTCCCCGCCCAAAGAGCCAGCAGGGAAAACTATGCCTTGTTCTAAAGCTCTTTGGGAACCGCTTGCGTAGCCCACAGACCTGGGGGCTGCAGGCTTTGCTGCTGCCTTCAGCCTCAAAACCACCCTTTCCCACTTGGCGCTGCGCCAGGCACAAAATGGCCATACGGCTGGAGATGGGTCCCCCGCCCAAGAGCCAGCAGGGAAAATTATGCCTTGTTCTAAAGCTCTTTGGGAACCGCTTGCGTAGCCCCACAGACCTGGGGGCTGCGGGCTTTCCTGCTGCCTTTAGCCTCGACACAACCCTTTCCCACTTGGCGCCGCGCCAGGCTCAAAAATGGCCATACGGCTGAGATGGTCCCCCGCCCAAAGAGCCAGCAGGGAAAACTATGCCTTGTTCTAAAGCTCTTTGGGAACCGCTTGCGTAGCCCCACAGACCTGGGGGCTGCGGGCTTCCTGCTGCCTTCAAGCCTCAAAGCCACCCTTTCCCACTGGGCGCCGGGCCAGGCACAAAAATGGCCTATGGCTGGAGATGGGTCCCCCGAACAAAGAGCCAGCAGGGAAAACTATGCCTTGTTCTAAAGCTCTTTGGGAACTGCTTGCGTAGCCCCACAGACCCTGGGGGCTGCAGGCTTTCCTGCTGCCTTCAGCTCAAGCCACCCTTTCCCACTTGGCGCCCTACCCAAGCACAAAAATGGCCTATGGCTGGAGATGGGTCCCAGGCCAAAGAGCCAGCAGGGAAAACTATGCCTTGTTCTAAAGCTCTTTGGGAACCGCTTGCTTGGCCCCACAGACGTGGGGGCTGCGGGCTTTCCTGCTGCCTTCAGCCTCGACACCACCCTTTCCCACTTGGCGCCGCGCCAGGCACAAAAATGGCCATACGGCTGGAGATGGGTCCCCCGCCCAAAGAGCCAGCAGGGAAAACTATGCCTTGTTCTAAAGCTCTTTGGGAACCGCTTGCGTAGCCCCACAGACCTGGGGGCTGCGGGCTTTCCTGCTGCCTTCAGCCTCAAAGCCACCCTTTCCCACTTGGCGCCGTGCCAGGCACAAAAATGGCCATACGGCTGGAGATGGGTCCGCCGCCCAAAGAGCCAGCAGGGAAAACTATGCCTTGTTCTAAAGCTCTTTGGGAACCGCTTGCTTGGCCCCACAGACCTGGGGGCTGCAGTCTTTGCTGCTGCCTTCAGCCTCGACACCACCCTTTCCCACTTGGCGCCGGGCCAGGGACAAAAATGGCCATACGGCTGGAGATGGGTCCCCCGCCCAAAGAGCCAGCAGGGAAAAACTATGCCTTGTTCTAAAGCTCTTTGGGAACCGCTTGCGTAGCCCCACAGACCTGGGGGCTGCGGGCTTTCCTGCTGCCTTCAGCCTCGACACCACCCTTTCCCACTTGGCGCCGCGCCAGGCTCAAAAATGGCCATACGGCTGGAGATGGGTCCCCCGCCCTAAGAGCCAGCAGGGAAAACTATGCCTTGTTCTAAAGCTCTTTGGGAACCGCTTGCGTAGCCCCACAGACCTGGGGGCTGCAGGCTTTGCTCCTGCCTTCAGCCTCAAAGCCACCCTTTCCCACCTGGCGCCGCGCCAGGCTCAAAAATGGCCATACGGCTGGAGATGGGGCCCCGCCCAGAGAGCCAGCAGGGAAAACTATGCCTTGTTCTAAAGCTCTTTGGGAACCGCTTGCGTAGCCCCACAGACCTGGGGACTGCGGGCTTTCCTGCTGCCTTCAGCCTCGACACCACCCTTTCCCACTTGGCGCCGCGCCAGGCACAAAAATGGCCATACGGCTGGAGATGGGTCCCCCGCCCAAAGAGCCAGCAGGGAAAACTATGCCTTGTTCTAAAGCTCTTTGGGAACCGCTTGCATAGCCCCACAGACCTGGGGGCTGCAGGCTTTCCTGCTGTCTTCAGCCTCAAAGCCACCCTTTCCCACTTGGCGCCCTATCAGGCACAAAAATGGCCATACGGCTGGAGATGGGTCCCCCGCCCAAAGAGCCAGCAGGGAAAACTATGCCTTGTTCTAAAGCTCTTTGGGAACCGCTTGCGTAGCCGCACAGACCTGGGGGCTGCGGGCTTTCCTGCTGCCTTCAGCCTCGACACCACCCTTTCCCACTTGGCGCCCTATCAGGCACAAAAATGGCCATACGGCTGGAGATGTGTCCCCCGCCCAAAGAGCCAGCAGGGAAAACTATGCCTTGTTCTAAAGCTCTTTGGGAACCGCTTGCGTAGCCCCACAGACCTGGGGGCTGCGGGCTTTGCTGCTGCCTTCAGCCTCAAAGCCACCCTTTCCCACTTGGCGCCGCGCCAGGCACAAAAATGGCCATACGGCTGGAGATGGGTCCCCCGCCCAAAGAGCCAGCAGGGAAAATTATGCCTTGTTCTAAAGCTCTTTGGGAACCGCTTGCGTAGCCCCACAGACCTGGGGGCTGCGGGCTTTCCTGCTGCCTTTAGCCTGGACACAACCCTTTCCCACTTGGCGCCGCGCCAGGCTCAAAAATGGCCATACGGCTGGAGATGGGTCCCCCGCCCAGAGAGCCAGCAGGGAAAACTATGCCTTGTTCTAAAGCTCTTTGGGAACCGCTTGCGTAGCCCCACAGACCTGGGGGCTGCGGGCTTTCCTGCTGCCTTCAAGCCTCAAAGCCACCCTTTCCCACTGGGCGCCGGGCCAGGCACAAAAATGGCCTATGGCTGGAGATGGGTCCCCCGAACAAAGAGCCAGCAGGGAAAACTATGCCTTGTTCTAAAGCTCTTTGGGAACTGCTTGTGTAGCCCCACAGACCTGGGGGCTGCAGGCTTTCCTGCTGCCTTCAGCCTCAAAGCCACCCTTTCCCACTTGGCGCCCTATCAAGCACAAAAATGGCCTATGGGTGGAGATGGGTCCCCCGCCCAAAGAGCCAGCAGGGAAAACTATGCCTTGTTCTAAAGCTCTTTGGGAACCGCTTGCTTGGCCCCACAGACGTGGGGGCTGCGGGCTTTCCTGCTGCCTTCAGCCTCGACACCACCCTTTCCCACTTGGCGCCGCGCCAGGCACAAAAATGGCCATACGGTTGGAGATGGGTCCCCCGCCCAAAGAGCCAGCAGGGAAAACTATGCCTTGTTCTAAAGCTCTTTGGGAACCGCTTGCGTAGCCCCACAGACCTGGGGGCTGCGGGCTTTCCTGCTGCCTTCACCCTCAAAACCACCCTTTCCCACTTGGCACTGCTCCAGGCACAAAAATGGCCATACGGCTGCAGATGGGTCCCCCGCCCAGAGAGCCAGCAGGGAAAACTATGCCTTGTTCTAAAGCTCTTTGGGAACCGCTTGCGTAGCCCCACAGACCTGGGGGCTGCAGGCTTTGCTGCTGCCTTCAGCCTCAAAGCCACCCTTTCCCACTTGGCGCCGGGCCAGGCACAAAAATGGCCATACGGCTGGAGATGGGTCCCCCGCCCAAAGAGCCAGCAGGGAAAACTATGCCTTGTTCTAAAGCTCTTTGGGAACCGCTTGCGTAGCCCCACAGACCTGGGGGCTGCGGGCTTTGCTGCTGCCTTCAGCCTCAAAGCCACCCTTTCCCACTTGGCGCCGTACCAGGCACAAAAATGGCCATACGGCTGGAGATGGGTCCCCCGCCCAAAGAGCCAGCAGGGAAAACTATGCCTTGTTCTAAAGCTCTTTGGGAACCGTTTGCTTGGCCCCACAGACCTGGGGGCTGCAGTCTTTGCTGCTGCCTTCAGCCTCAACACCACCCTTTCCCACTTGGCGCCGGGCCAGGGACAAAAATGGCCATACGGCTGGAGATGGGTCCCCTGCCAAAAGAGCCAGCAGGGAAAACTATGCCTTGTTCTAAAGCTCTTTGGGAACCGCTTGCATAGCCCCACAGACCTGGGGGCTGCGGGCTTTCCTGCTGCCTTCAGATTCAAAGCCACCCTTTCCCTCTTGGGGCTTCGCCAGGCACAAAAATGGCCATACGGCTGGAGATGGGTCCCCCGCCCAAAGAGCCAGCAGGGAAAACTATGCCTTGTTCTAAAGCTCTTTGGGAACCGCTTGCGTAGCCCCACAGACCTGGGGGCTGCGGGCTTTCCTGCTGCCTTCAGCCTCGACACCACCCTTTCCCACTTGGCGCCGCGCCAGGCTCAAAAATGGCCATACGGCTGGAGATGGGTCCCCCGCCCTAAGAGTCAGCAGGGAAAACTATGCCTTGTTCTAAAGCTCTTTGGGAACCGCTTGCGTAGCCCCACAGACCTGGGGGCTGCAGGCTTTGCTCCTGCCTTCAGCCTCAAAGCCACCCTTTCCCACCTGGCGCCGCGCCAGGCTCAAAAATGGCCATACGGCTGGAGATGGGTCCCCGCCCAGAGAGCCAGCAGGGAAAACTATGCCTTGTTCTAAAGCTCTTTGGGAACCGCTTGTGTAGCCCCACAGACCTGGGGACTGAGGGCTTTCCTGCTGCCTTCAGCCTCGACACCACCCTTTCCCACTTGGCGCCGCGCCAGGCACAAAAATGGCCATACGGCTGGAGATGGGTCCCCCGCCCAAAGAGCCAGCAGGGAAAACTATGCCTTGTTCTAAAGCTCTTTGGGAACCGCTTGCATAGCCCCACAGACCTGGGGGCTGCAGGCTTTCCTGCTGTCTTCAGCCTCAAAGCCACCCTTTCCCACTTGGCGCCGGGCCAGGCACAAAAATGGCCATACGGCTGGAGATGGGTCCCCCGCCCAAAGAGCCAGCAGGGAAAACTATGCCTTGTTCTAAAGCTCTTTGGGAACCGCTTGCGTAGCCCCACAGACCTGGGGGCTGCGGGCTTTCCTGCTGCCTTCAGCCTCGACACCACCCTTTCCCACTTGGCGCCCTATCAGGCACAAAAATGGCCATACGGCTGGAGATGTGTCCCCCGCCCAAAGAGCCAGCAGGGAAAACTATGCCTTGTTCTAAAGCTCTTTGGGAACCGCTTGCGTAGCCCCACAGACCTGGGGGCTGCGGGCTTTCCTGCTGCCTTCAGCCTCAAAACCACCCTTTCCCACTACGCACCGCGCCAGGCACAAAAATGGCCATATGGCTGGAGTTGGTCCCCCGCCCAAAGAGCCAGCAGGGAAAACTATGCCTTGTTCTAAAGCTCTCTGGGAACCGCTTGCTTGGGCCCACAGACGTGGGGGCTGCGGGCTTTCCTGCTGCCTTCAGCCTCAAAACCACCCTATGCCACTACGCACCGCGCCAGGCACAAAAATAGCCATACGTCTGGAGATGGGTCCCCCACCCAAAGAGCCAGCAGGGAAAACTATGCCTTGTTCTAAAGCTCTTTGGGAACCGCTTGCGTAGCCCCACAGACCTGGGGGCTGTGGGCTTTCCTGCTGCCTTCAGCCTCGACACCACCCTTTCCCACTTGGCGCCGCGCCAGGCACAAAAATGGCCATACGGCTGGAGATGGGTCCCCCGCCCAGAGAGCCAGCAGGGAAAACTATGCCTTGTTCTAAAGCTCTTTGGGAACCGCTTGCGTAGCCCCACAGACCTGGGGGCTGCGGGCTTTCCTGCTGCCTTCAAGCCTCAAAGCCACCCTTTCCCACTGGGCGCCGGGCCAGGCACAAAAATGGCCTATGGCTGGAGATGGGTCCCCCGAACAAAGAGCCAGCAGGGAAAACTATGCCTTGTTCTAAAGCTCTTTGGGAACTGCTTGTGTAGCCCCACAGACCTGGGGGCTGCAGGCTTTCCTGCTGCCTTCAGCCTCAAAGCCACCCTTTCCCACTTGGCGCCCTATCAAGCACAAAAATGGCCTATGGGTGGAGATGGGTCCCATGCCCAAAGAGCCAGCAGGGAAAACTATGCCTTGTTCTAAAGCTCTTTGGGAACCGCTTGCTTGGCCCCACAGACGTGGGGGCTGCGGGCTTTCCTGCTGCCTTCAGCCTCGACACCACCCTTTCCCACTTGGCGCCGCGCCAGGCACAAAAATGGCCATACGGTTGGAGATGGGTCCCCCGCCCAAAGAGCCAGCAGGGAAAACTATGCCTTGTTCTAAAGCTCTTTGGGAACCGCTTGCGTAGCCCCACAGACCTGGGGGCTGCGGGCTTTCCTGCTGCCTTCACCCTCAAAACCACCCTTTCCCACTTGGCACTGCTCCAGGCTCAAAAATGGCCATACGGCTGCAGATGGGTCCCCCGCCCAGAGAGCCAGCAGGGAAAACTATGCCTTGTTCTAAAGCTCTTTGGGAACCGCTTGCGTAGCCCCACAGACCTGGGGGCTGCAGGCTTTGCTGCTGCCTTCAGCCTCAAAGCCACCCTTTCCCACTTGGCGCCGGGCCAGGCACAAAAATGGCCATACGGCTGGAGATGGGTCCCCCGCCCAAAGAGCCAGCAGGGAAAACTATGCCTTGTTCTAAAGCTCTTTGGGAACCGCTTGCGTAGCCCCACAGACCTGGGGGCTGCGGGCTTTGCTGCTGCCTTCAGCCTCAAAGCCACCCTTTCCCACTTGGCGCCGTGCCAGGCACAAAAATGGCCATACGGCTGGAGATGGGTCCCCCGCCCAAAGAGCCAGCAGGGAAAACTATGCCTTGTTCTAAAGCTCTTTGGGAACCGCTTGCTTGGCCCCACAGACCTGGGGGCTGCAGTCTTTGCTGCTGCCTTCAGCCTCAACACCACCCTTTCCCACTTGGCGCCGGGCCAGGGACAAAAATGGCCATACGGCTGGAGATGGGTCCCCTGCCAAAAGAGCCAGCAGGGAAAACTATGCCTTGTTCTAAAGCTCTTTGGGAACCGCTTGCATAGCCCCACAGACCTGGGGGCTGCGGGCTTTCCTGCTGCCTTCAGATTCAAAGCCACCCTTTCCCTCTTGGGGCTTCGCCAGGCACAAAAATGGCCATACGGCTGGAGATGGGTCCCCCGCCCAAAGAGCGAGCAGGGAAAACTATGCCTTGTTCTAAAGCTCTTTGGGAACCGCTTGCGTAGCCCCACAGACCTGGGGGCTGCGGGCTTTCCTGCTGCCTTCAGCCTCAAAGCCACCCTTTCCCACTTGGCGCCGCGCCAGGCACAAAAATGGCCATACGGCTGGAGATGGGTCCCCCGCCCTAAGAGCCAGCAGGGAAAACTATGCCTTGTTCTAAAGCTCTTTGGGAACCGCTTGCGTAGCCCCACAGACCTGGGGTCTGCAGGCTTTGCTCCTGCCTTCAGCCTCAAAGCCACCCTTTCCCACCTGGCGCCGCGCCAGGCTCAAAAATGGCCATACGGCTGGAGATGGGTCCCCGCCCAAAGAGCCAGCAGGGAAAACTATGCCTTGTTCTAAAGCTCTTTGCGAACCGCTTGCGTAGCCCCACAGACCTGGGGACTGCGGGCTTTCCTGCTGCCTTCAGGCTCGACACCACCCTTTCCCACTTGGCGCCGCGCCAGGCACAAAAATGGCCATACGGCTGGAGATGGGTCCCCCGCCCAAAGAGCCAGCAGGGAAAACTATGCCTTGTTCTAAAGCTCTTTGGGAACCGCTTGCGTAGCCCCACAGACCTGGGGGCTGCAGGCTTTCCTGCTGTCTTCAGCCTCAAAGCCACCCTTTCCCACTTGGCGCCGCGCCAGGCACAAAAATGGCCATACGGCTGGAGATGGGTCCCCCGCCCAAAGAGCCAGCAGGGAAAACTATGCCTTGTTCTAAAGCTCTTTGGGAACCGCTTGCGTAGCCCCACAGACCTGGGGGCTGCGGGCTTTCCTGCTGCCTTCAGCCTCGACACCACCCTTTCCCACTTGGCGCCCTATCAGGCACAAAAATGGCCTATGGCTGGAGATGGGTCCCATGCCCAAAGAGCCAGCAGGGAAAACTATGCCTTGTTCTAAAGCTCTCTGGGAACCGCTTGCTTGGGCCCACAGACCTGGGGGCTGCGGGCTTTCCTGCTGCCTTCAGGCTCAAAACCACCCTATGCCACTACGCACCGCGCCAGGCACAAAAATAGCCATACGTCTGGAGATGGGTCCCCCCGCCCAAAGAGCCAGCAGGGAAAACTATGCCTTGTTCTAAAGCTCTTTGGGAACCGCTTGCTTGGCCCCACAGACGTGGGGGCTGCGGGCTTTCCTGCTGCCTTCAGCCTCGACACCACCCTTTCCCACTTGGCGCCGCGCCAGGCACAAAAATGGCCATACGGCTGGAGATGGGTCCCCCGCCCAAAGAGCCAGCAGGGAAAACTCTGCCTTGTTCTAAAGCTCTTTGGGAACCGCTTGCGTAGCCCCACAGACCTGGGGGCTGCAGGCTTTCCTGCTGCCTTCAGACTCGACACCACCCTTTCCCACTTGGCGCCGCGCCAGGCACAAAAATGGCCATACGGCTGGAGATGGGTCCCCCGCCCAAAGAGGCAGCAGGGAAAACTATGCCTTGTTCTAAAGCTCTTTGGGAACCGCTTGCGTAGCCCCACAGACCTGGGGGCTGCGGGCTTTCCTGCTGCCTTCAGCCTCGACACCACCCTTTCCCACTTGGCTTCGCGCCAGGCACAAAAATGGCCTATGGCTGGAGATGGGTCCCATGCCCTAAGAGCGAGCAGGGAAAACTATGCCTTGTTCTAAAGCTCTTTGGGAACCGCTTGCGTAGCCCCACAGACCTGGGGGCTGCGGGCTTTCCTGCTGCCTTCAGCCTCAAAGCCACCCTTTCCCACTTGGCGCCGGGCCAGGGACAAAAATGGCCATACGGCTGGAGATGGGTCCCATGCCCAAAGAGCCAGCAGGGAAAACTATGCCTTGTTCTAAAGCTCTTTGGGAACCGCTTGCTTGGCCCCACAGACCTGGGGGCTGCAGGCTTTGCTGCTGCCTTCAGCCTCGACACCACCCTTACCCACTTGGCGCCGCGCCAGGCACAAAAATGGCCATACGGCTGGAGATGGGTCCCCCGCCCAAAGAGCCAGCAGGGAAAATTATGCCTTGTTCTAAAGCTCTTTGGGAACCGCTTGCGTAGCCCCACAGACCTGGGGGCTGCGGGCTTTCCTGCTGCCTTCAGCCTCAAAACCACCCTTTCCCACTACGCACCGCGCCAGGCACAAAAATGGCCATACGGCTGGAGATGGGTCCCCCGCCCAAAGAGCCAGCTGGGAAAACTATGCCTTGTTCTAAAGCTCTTTGGGAACCGCTTGCTTGGCCCCACAGACGTGGCGGCTGCGGGCTTTCCTGCTGCCTTCAGCCTCAAAACCACCCTATGCCACTACGCACCGCGTCAGGCACAAAAATGGCCATACGGCTGGAGATGGGTCCCCCGCCCAAAGAGCCAGCAGGGAAAACTATGCCTTGTTCTAAAGCTCTTTGGGAACCGCTTGCGTAGCCCCACAGACCTGGGGGCTGCGGGTTTCCTGCTGTCTTCAGCCTCAAATCAACCCTTTCCCACTTGGCGCCCTATCAAGCACAAAAATGGCCTATGGCTGGAGATGGGTCCCATGCCCAAAGAGCCAGCAGGGAAAACTATGCCTTGTTCTAAAGCTCTTTGGGAACCGCTTGCGTAGCCGCACAGACCTGGGGGCTGCGGGCTTTCCTGCTGCCTTCAGCCTCAAAACCACCCTTTCCCACTTGGCCCCCGGCCAGGCACAAAAATGGCCATACGGCTGGAGATGGGTCCCCCGCCCAAAGAGCCAGCAGGGAAAACTATGCCTTGTTCTAAAGCTCTTTGGGAACCGCTTGCGTAGCCCCACAGACCTGGGGGCTGCAGGCTTTGCTGCTGCCTTCAGCCTCAAAACCACCCTTTCCCACTTGGCGCTGCGCCAGGCACAAAAATGGCCATACGGCTGGAGATGGGTCCCCCGCCCAAAGAGCCAGCAGGGAAAATTATGCCTTGTTCTAAAGCTCTTTGGGAACCGCTTGCGTAGCCCCACAGACCTGGGGGCTGTGGGCTTTCCTGCTGCCTTTAGCCTCGACACAACCCTTTCCCACTTGGCGCCGCGCCAGGCTCAAAAATGGCCATACGGCTGGAGATGGGTCCCCCGCCCAGAGAGCCAACAGGGAAAACTATGCCTTGTTCTAAAGCTCTTTGGGAACCGCTTGCGTAGCCCCACAGACCTGGGGGCTGCGGGCTTTCCTGCTGCCTTCAAGCCTCAAAGCCACCCTTTCCCACTGGGCGCCGGGCCAGGCACAAAAATGGCCTATGGCTGGAGATGGGTCCCCCGAACAAAGAGCCAGCAGGGAAAACTATGCCTTGTTCTAAAGCTCTTTGGGAACTGCTTGCGTAGCCCCACAGACCTGGGGGCTGCAGTCTTTCCTGCTGCCTTCAGCCTCAAAGCCACCCTTTCCCACTTGGCGCCCTATCAAGCACAAAAATGGCCTATGGCTGGAGATGGGTCCCAGGCCCAAAGAGCCAGCAGGGAAAACTATGCCTTGTTCTAAAGCTCTTTGGGAACCGCTTGCTTGGCCCCACAGACGTGGGGGCTGCGGGCTTTGCTGCTGCCTTCAGCCTCGACACCACCCTTTCCCACTTGGCGCCGCGCCAGGCACAAAAATGGCCATACGGCTGGAGATGGGTCCCCCGCCCAAAGAGCCAGCAGGGAAAACTATGCCTTGTTCTAAAGCTCTTTGGGAACCGCTTGCGTAGCCCCACAGACCTGGGGGCTGCGGGCTTTGCTGCTGCCTTCAGCCTCAAAGCCACCCTTTCCCACTTGGCGCCGTGCCAGGCACAAAAATGGCCATACGGCTGGAGATGGGTCCCCCGCCCAAAGAGCCAGCAGGGAAAACTATGCCTTGTTCTAAAGCTCTTTGGGAACCGCTTGCTTGGCCCCACAGACCTGGGGGCTGCAGTCTTTGCTGCTGCCTTCAGCCTCAACACCACCCTTTCCCACTTGGCGCCCTATCAGGCACAAAAATGGCCATACGGCTGGAGATGGGTCCCCCGCCCAAAGAGCCAGCAGGGAAAACTATGCCTTGTTCTAAAGCTCTTTGGGAACCGCTTGCGTAGCCCCACAGACCTGGGGGCTGCAGGCTTTGCTCCTGCCTTCAGCCTCAAAGCCACCCTTTCCCACCTGGCGCCGCGCCAGGCTCAAAAATGGCCATACGGCTGGAGATGGGTCCCCGCCCAGAGAGCCAGCAGGGAAAACTATGCCTTGTTCTAAAGCTCTTTGGGAACCGCTTGCGTAGCCCCACAGACCTGGGGACTGCGGGCTTTCCTGCTGCCTTCAGCCTCGACACCACCCTTTCCCACTTGGCGCCGCGCCAGGCACAAAAATGGCCATACGGCTGGAGATGGGTCCCCCGCCTAAAGAGCCAGCAGGGAAAACTATGCCTTGTTCTAAAGCTCTTTGGGAACCGCTTGCATAGCCCCACAGACCTGGGGGCTGCAGGCTTTCCTGCTGTCTTCAGCCTCAAAGCCACCCTTTCCCACTTGGCGCCCTATCAGGCACAAAAATGGCCATACGGCTGGAGATGGGTCCCCCGCCCAAAGAGCCAGCAGGGAAAACTATGCCTTGTTCTAAAGCTCTTTGGGAACCGCTTGCGTAGCCCCACAGACCTGGGGGCTGCGGGCTTTCCTGCTGCCTTCAGCCTCGACACCACCCTTTCCCACTTGGCGCCCTATCAGGCACAAAAATGGCCATACGGCTGGAGATGTGTCCCCCGCCCAAAGAGCCAGCAGGGAAAACTATGCCTTGTTCTAAAGCTCTTTGGGAACCGCTTGCGTAGCCCCACAGACCTGGGGGCTGCGGGCTTTCCTGCTGCCTTTAGCCTCGACACAACCCTTTCCCACTTGGCGCCGCGCCAGGCTCAAAAATGGCCATACGGCTGGAGATGGGTCCCCCGCCCAGAGAGCCAGCAGGGAAAACTATGCCTTGTTCTAAAGCTCTTTGGGAACCGCTTGCGTAGCCCCACAGACCTGGGGGCTGCGGGCTTTCCTGCTGCCTTCAAGCCTCAAAGCCACCCTTTCCCACTGGGCGCCGGGCCAGGCACAAAAATGGCCTATGGCTGGAGATGGGTCCCCCGAACAAAGAGCCAGCAGGGAAAACTATGCCTTGTTCTAAAGCTCTTTGGGAACTGCTTGTGTAGCCCCACAGACCTGGGGGCTGCAGGCTTTCCTGCTGCCTTCAGCCTCAAAGCCACCCTTTCCCACTTGGCGCCCTATCAAGCACAAAAATGGCCTATGGGTGGAGATGGGTCCCATGCCCAAAGAGCCAGCAGGGAAAACTATGCCTTGTTCTAAAGCTCTTTGGGAACCGCTTGCTTGGCCCCACAGACCTGGGGGCTGCGGGCTTTCCTGCTGCCTTCAGCCTCGACACCACCCTTTCCCACTTGGCGCCGCGCCAGGCACAAAAATGGCCATACGGTTGGAGATGGGTCCCCCGCCCAAAGAGCCAGCAGGGAAAACTATGCCTTGTTCTAAAGCTCTTTGGGAACCGCTTGCGTAGCCCCACAGACCTGGGGGCTGCGGGCTTTCCTGCTGCCTTCACCCTCAAAACCACCCTTTCCCACTTGGCACTGCTCCAGGCTCAAAAATGGCCATACGGCTGGAGATGGGTCCCCCGCCCAGAGAGCCAGCAGGGAAAACTATGCCTTGTTCTAAAGCTCTTTGGGAACCGCTTGCGTAGCCCCACAGACCTGGGGGCTGCAGGCTTTGCTGCTGCCTTCAGCCTCAAAGCCACCCTTTCCCACTTGGCGCCGGACCAGGCACAAAAATGGCCATACGGCTGGAGATGGGTCCCCCGCCCAAAGAGCCAGCAGGGAAAACTATGCCTTGTTCTAAAGCTCTTTGGGAACCGCTTGCGTAGCCCCACAGACCTGGGGGCTGCGGGCTTTCCTGCTGCCTTCAGCCTCAAAGCCACCCTTTCCCACTTGGCGCCGTGCCAGGCACAAAAATGGCCATACGGCTGGAGATGGGTCCGCCGCCCAAAGAGCCAGCAGGGAAAACTATGCCTTGTTCTAAAGCTCTTTGGGAACCGCTTGCTTGGCCCCACAGACCTGGGGACTGCAGTCTTTGCTGCTGCCTTCAGCCTCAACACCACCCTTTCCCACTTGGCGCCGTGCCAGGCACAAAAATGGCCATACGGCTGGAGATGGGTCCCCTGCCAAAAGAGCCAGCAGGGAAAACTATGCCTTGTTCTAAGGTCTTTGGGAACCGCTTGCATAGCCCCACAGACGTGGGGGCTGCGGGCTTTCCTGCTGCCTTCAGATTCAAAGCCACCCTTTCCCTCTTGGGGCTTCGCCAGGCACAAAAATGGCCATACGGCTGGAGATGGGTCCCCCGCCCAAAGAGCGAGCAGGGAAAACTATGCCTTGTTCTAAAGCTCTTTGGGAACCGCTTGCGTAGCCCCACACACCTGGGGGCTGCGGGCTTTCCTGCTGCCTTCAGCCTCGACACCACCCTTTCCCACTTGGCGCCGCGCCAGGCTCAAAAATGGCCATACGGCTGGAGATGGGTCCCCCGCCCTAAGAGCCAGCAGGGAATACTATGCCTTGTTCTAAAGCTCTTTGGGAACCGCTTGCGTAGCCCCACAGACCTGGGGGCTGCAGGCTTTGCTCCTGCCTTCAGCCTCAAAGCCACCCTTTCCCACCTGGCGCCGCGCCAGGCTCAAAAATGGCCATACGGCTGGAGATGGGTCCCCGCCCAGAGAGCCAGCAGGGAAAACTATGCCTTGTTCTAAAGCTCTTTGGGAACCGCTTGCATAGCCCCACAGACCTGGGGGCTGCAGGCTTTCCTGCTGTCTTCAGCCTCAAAGCCACCCTTTCCCACTTGGCGCCCTATCAGGCACAAAAATGGCCATACGGCTGGAGATGGGTCCCCCGCCCAAAGAGCCAGCAGGGAAAACTATGCCTTGTTCTAAAGCTCTTTGGGAACCGCTTGCGTAGCCCCACAGACCTGGGGGCTGCGGGCTTTCCTGCTGCCTTCAGCCTCGACACCACCCTTTCCCACTTGGCGCCCTATCAGGCACAAAAATGGCCATACGGCTGGAGATGTGTCCCCCGCCCAAAGAGCCAGCAGGGAAAACTATGCCTTGTTCTAAAGCTCTTTGGGAACCGCTTGCGTAGCCCCACAGACCTGGGGGCTGCGGGCTTTGCTGCTGCCTTCAGCCTCAAAGCCACCCTTTCCCACTGGGCGCCGCGCCAGGCACAAAAATGGCCTATGGCTGGAGATGGGTCCCATGCCCAAAGAGCCAGCAGGGAAAACTATGCCTTGTTCTAAAGCTCTCTGGGAACCGCTTGCTTGGGCCCACAGACGTGGGGGCTGCGGGCTTTCCTGCTGCCTTCAGCCTCAAAACCACCCTATGCCACTACGCACCGCGCCAGGCACAAAAATAGCCATACGTCTGGAGATGGGTCCCCCACCCAAAGAGCCAGCAGGGAAAACTATGCCTTGTTCTAAAGCTCTTTGGGAACCGCTTGCGTAGCCCCACAGACCTGGGGGCTGCGGGCTTTCCTGCTGCCTTCAGCCTCGACACCACCCTTTCCCACTTTGCGCCGCGCCAGGCACAAAAATGGCCATACGGCTGGAGATGGGTCCCCCGCCCAAAGAGCCAGCAGGGAAAAATATGCCTTGTTCTAAAGCTCTTTGGGAACCGCTTGCATAGCCCCACAGACCTGGGAGCTGCAGGCTTTCCTGCTGTCTTCAGCCTCAAAGCCACCCTTTCCCACTTGGCGCCCTATCAGGCACAAAAATGGCCTATGGCTGGAGATGGGTCCCATGCCCAAAGAGCCAGCAGGGAAAACTATGCCTTGTTCTAAAGCTCTTTGGGAACCGCTTGCTTGGGCCCACAGACCTGGGGGCTGCGGGCTTTCCTGCTGCCTTCAGCCTCAAAACCACCCTATGCCACTACGCACCGCGCCAGGCACAAAAATAGCCATACGTCTGGAGATGGGTCCCCCGCCCAAAGAGCCAGCAGGGAAAACTATGCCTTGTTCTAAAGCTCTTTGGGAACCGCTTGCTTGGCCCCACAGACGTGGGGGCTGCGGGCTTTCCTGCTGCCTTCAGCCTCGACACCACCCTTTCCCACTTGGCGCCGCGCCAGGCACAAAAATGGCCATACGGCTGGAGATGGGTCCCCCGCCCAAAGAGCCAGCAGGGAAAACTCTGCCTTGTTCTAAAGCTCTTTGGGAACCGCTTCCATAGCCCCACAGACCTGGGGGCTGCAGGCTTTCCTGCTGCCTTCAGACTCGACACCACCCTTTCCCACTTGGCGCCGCGCCAGGCACAAAAATGGCCATACGACTGGACATGTGTCCGCCGCCCAAAGAGCCAGCAGGGAAAACTCTGCCTTGTTCTAAAGCTCTTTGGGAACCGCTTGCGTAGCCCCACAGACCTTAGGGCTGCAGGCTTTGCTGCTGCCTTCAGCCTCAAAACCACCCTTTCCCACTTGGCGCCGTGCCAGGCTCAAAAATGGCCTATGGCTGGAGATGGGTCCCATGCCCTAAGAGCCAGCTGGGAAAACTCTGCCTTGTTCTAAAGCTCTTTGGGAACCGCTTGCGTAGCACCACAGACCTGGGGGCTGCAGGCTTTGCTCCTGCCTTCAGCCTCAAAGCCACCCTTTCCCACCTGGCGCCGCACCAGGCTCAAAAATGGCCATACGGCTGGAGATGGGTCCCCCGCCCAGAGAGCCAGCAGGGAAAACTATGCCTTGTTCTAAAGCTCTTTGGGAACCGCTTGCGTAGCCCCACAGACGTGGGGGCTGCGGGCTTTCCTGCTGCCTTCAGCCTCAAAACCACCCTTTCCCACTTGGCCCCCGGCCAGGCACAAAAATGGCCATACGGCTGGAGATGGGTCCCCCGCCCAAAGAGCCAGCAGGGAAAACTATGCCTTGTTCTAAAGCTCTTTGGGAACCGCTTGCGTAGCCCCACAGACCTGGGGGCTGCAGGCTTTGCTGCTGCCTTCAGCCTCAAAACCACCCTTTCCCACTTGGCGCTGCGCCAGGCACAAAAATGGCCATACGGCTGGAGATGGGTCCCCCGCCCAAAGAGCCAGCAGGGAAAATTATGCCTTGTTCTAAAGCTCTTTGGGAACCGCTTGCGTAGCCCCACAGACCTGGGGGCTGCGGGCTTTCCTGCTGCCTTCAAGCCTCAAAGCCACCCTTTCCCACTGGGCGCCGCGCCAGGCACAAAAATGGCCTATGGCTGGAGATGGGTCCCCCGAACAAAGAGCCAGCAGGGAAAACTATGCCTTGTTCTAAAGCTCTTTGGGAACTGCTTGCGTAGCCCCACAGACCTGGGGGCTGCAGGCTTTCCTGCTGCCTTCAGCCTCAAAGCCACCCTTTCCCACTTGGCGCCCTATCAAGCACAAAAATGGCCTATGGCTGGAGATGGGTCCCAGGCGCAAAGAGCCAGCAGGGAAAACTATGCCTTGTTCTAAAGCTCTTTGGGAACCGCTTGCTTGGCCCCACAGACGTGGGGGCTGCGGGCTTTCCTGCTGCCTTCAGCCTCAAAACCACCCTTTCCCACTTGGCGCCGCGCCAGGCACAAAAATGGCCATACGGCTGGAGATGGGTCCCCCGCCCAAAGAGCCAGCAGGGAAAAATATGCCTTGTTCTAAAGCTCTTTGGGAACCGCTTGCGTAGCCCCACAGACCTGGGGGCTGCGGGCTTTGCTGCTGCCTTCACCCTCAAAACCACCCTTTCCCACTTGGCACTGCTCCAGGCTCAAAAATGGCCATACGGCTGCAGATGGGTCCCCCGCCCAGAGAGCCAGCAGGGAAAACTATGCCTTGTTCTAAAGCTCTTTGGGAACCGCTTGCGTAGCCCCACAGACCTGGGGGCTGCGGGCTTTGCTGCTGCCTTCAGCCTCAACACCACCCTTTCCCACTTGGCGCCGCGCCAGGCACAAAAATGGCCATACGGCTGGAGATGGGTCCCCCGCCCAAAGAGCCAGCAGGGAAAACTATGCCTTGTTCTAAAGCTCTTTGGGAACCGCTTGCATAGCCCCACAGACCTGGGGGCTGCGGGCTTTCCTGCTGTCTTCAGCCTCAAAGCCACCCTTTCCCACTTGGCGCCCTATCAGGCACAAAAATGGCCATACGGCTGGAGATGGGTCCCCCGCCCAAAGAGCCAGCAGGGAAAACTATGCCTTGTTCTAAAGCTATTTGGGAACCGCTTGCGTAGCCCCACAGACCTGGGGGCTGCGGGATTTCCTGCTGCCTTCAGCCTCGACACCAGCCTTTCCCACTTGGCGCCCTATCAGGCACAAAAATGGCCATACGGCTGGAGATGGGTCCCCCGCCCAAAGAGCCAGCAGGGAAAACTATGCCTTGTTCTAAAGCTCTTTGGGAACCGCTTGCGTAGCCCCACAGACCTGGGGGCTGCGGGCTTTGCTGCTGCCTTCAGCCTCAAAGCCACCCTTTCCCACTTGGCGCCGTGCCAGGCACAAAAATGGCCTATGGCTGGAGATGGGTCCCATGCCCAAAGAGCCAGCAGGGAAAACTATGCCTTGTTCTAAAGCTCTTTGCGAACCGCTTGCTTGGCCCCACAGACGTGGGGGCTGCGGGCTTTCCTGCTGCCTTCAGCCTCAAAACCACCCTTTCCCACTACGCACCGCGCCAGGCACAAAAATGGCCATATGGCTGGAGATGGGTCCCCCGCCCAAAGAGCCAGCAGGGAAAACTATGCCTTGTTCTAAAGCTCTCTGGGAACCGCTTGCTTGGGCCCACAGACGTGGGGGCTGCGGGCTTTCCTGCTGCCTTCAGCCTCGACACCACCCTATGCCACTACGCACCGCGCCAGGCACAAAAATAGCCATACGACTGGAGATGGGTCCCCCACCCAAAGAGCCAGCAGGGAAAACTATGCCTTGTTCTAAAGCTCTTTGGGAACCGCTTGCGTAGCCCCACAGACCTGGGGGCTGCGGGCTTTGCTGCTGCCTTCATCCTCAAAGCCACCCTTTCCCACTTGGCGCCGCGCCAGGCACAAAAATGGCCATACGGCTGGAGATGGGTCCCCCGCCCAAAGAGCCAGCAGGGAAAACTATGCCTTGTTCTAAAGCTCTTTGGGAACCTCTTGCATAGCCCCACAGACCTGGGAGCTGCAGGCTTTCCTGCTGTCTTCAGCCTCAAAGCCACCCTTTCCCACTTGGCGCCCTATCAGGCACAAAAATGGCCATACGGCTGGAGATGGGTCCCCCGCCCAAAGAGCCAGCAGGGAAAACTATGCCTTGTTCTAAAGCTCTTTGGGAACTGCTTGCTTGGCCCCACAGACGTGGGGGCTGCGGGCTTTCCTGCTGTCTTCAGCCTCGACACCACCCTTTCCCACTTGGCGCCCTATCAGGCACAAAAATGGCCATACGGCTGGAGATGGGTCCCCCACCCAAAGAGCCAGCAGGGAAAACTATGCCTTGTTCTAAAGCTCTTTGGGAACCGCTTGCGTAGCCCCACAGACCTGGGGGCTGCAGGCTTTCCTGCTGCCTTCAGCCTCAAAGCAACCCTTTCCCACTTGGCGCCCTATCAAGCACAAAAATGGCCTATGGCTGGAGATGGGTCCCAGGCGCAAAGAGCCAGCAGGGAAAACTATGCCTTGTTCTAAAGCTCTTTGGGAACCGCTTGCTTGGCCCCACAGACGTGGGGGCTGCGGGCTTTCCTGCTGCCTTCAGCCTCAAAACCACCCTTTCCCACTTGGCGCCGCGCCAGGCACAAAAATGGCCATACGGCTGGAGATGGGTCCCCCGCCCAAAGAGCCAGCAGGGAAAACTATGCCTTGTTCTAAAGCTCTTTGGGAACCGCTTGCGTAGCCCCACAGACCTGGGGGCTGCGGGCTTTCCTGCTGCCTTCAGCCTCGACACCACCCTTTCCCACTTGGCACTGCTCCAGGCTCAAAAATGGCCATACGGCTGCAGATGGGTCCCCCGCCCAGAGAGCCAGCAGGGAAAACTATGCCTTGTTCTAAAGCTCTTTGGGAACCGCTTGCGTAGCCCCACAGACCTGGGGGCTGCGGGCTTTGCTGCTGCCTTCAGCCTCAACACCACCCTTTCCCACTTGGCGCCGGGCCAGGGACAAAAATGGCCATACGGCTGGAGATGGGTCCCCTGCCAAAAGAGCCAGCAGGGAAAACTATGCCTTGTTCTAAAGCTCTTTGGGAACCGCTTGCGTAGCCCCACAGACCTGGGGGCTGCAGGCTTTCCTGCTGCCTTCAGCCTCAAAGCCACCCTTTCCCTCTTGGGGCTTCGCCAGGCACAAAAATGGCCATACGGCTGGAGATGGGTCCCCCGCCCAAAGAGCGAGCAGGGAAAACTATGCCTTGTTCTAAAGCTCTTTGGGAACCGCTTGCGTAGCACCACAGACCTGGGGGCTGCGGGCTTTCCTGCTGCCTTCAGCCTCGACACCACCCTTTCCCACTTGGCGCCGCGCCAGGCACAAAAATGGCCATACGGCTGGAGATGGGTCCCCCGCCCTAAGAGCCAGCAGGGAAAACTATGCCTTGTTCTAAAGCTCTTTGGGAACCGCTTGCGTAGCCCCACAGACCTGGGGGCTGCAGGCTTTGCTGCTGCCTTCAGCCTCAAAGCCACCCTTTCCCACCTGGCGCCGCGCCAGGCTCAAAAATGGCCATACGGCTGGAGATGGGTCCCCGCCCAGAGAGCCAGCAGGGAAAACTATGCCTTGTTCTAAAGCTCTTTGGGAACCGCTTGCGTAGCCCCACAGACCTGGGGGCTGCAGGCTTTCCTGCTGCCTTCAGCCTCGACACCACCCTTTCCCACTTGGCGCTGCGCCAGGCACAAAAATGGCCATACGGCTGGAGATGGGTCCCCCGCCCAAAGAGCCAGCAGGGAAAACTATGCCTTGTTCTAAAGCTCTTTGGGAACCGCTTGCGTAGCCCCACAGACCTGGGGGCTGCGGGCTTTGCTGCTGCCTTCAGCCTCAAAGCCACCCTTTCCCACTTGGCGCCCTATCAGGCACAAAAATGGCCTATGGCTGGAGATGGGTCCCATGCCCAAAGAGCCAGCAGGGAAAACTATGCCTTGTTCTAAAGCTCTTTGGGAACCGCTTGCTTGGCCCCACAGACCTGGGGGCTGCGGGCTTTCCTGCTGCCTTCAGCCTCAAAACCACCCTTTCCCACTTGGCGCCGCGCCAGGCACAAAAATGGCCATATGGCTGGAGATGGGTCCCCCGCCCAAAGAGCCAGCAGGGAAAACTATGCCTTGTTCTAAAGCTCTCTGGGAACCGCTTGCTTGGGCCCACAGACGTGGGGGCTGCGGGCTTTCCTGCTGCCTTCAGCCTCGACACCACCCTATGCCACTACGCACCGCGCCAGGCACAAAAATAGCCATACGTCTGGAGATGGGTCCCCCACCCAAAGAGCCAGCAGGGAAAACTATGCCTTGTTCTAAAGCTCTTTGGGAACCGCTTGCGTAGCCCCACAGACCTGGGGGCTGCGGGCTTTCCTGCTGCCTTCAGCCTCGACACCACCCTTTCCCACTTGGCGCCGCGCCAGGCACAAAAATGGCCATACGGCTGGAGATGGGTTCCCCGCCCAAAGAGCCAGCAGGGAAAACTTTGTCTACAGTCAGTCAAGGTCGACGTACTCAACACTGATAAGAAAGATCACATGTGTTCTTGTGGTGAGGGATATCAAGTGGAAATCCTTCTCGCGGAGTGATCAAGCGATTTAAACTTTTCATCATAATCCAAAGTCTAACATGCAAAACAATTGTCTAAGCAAAGCACAATACAGTGAGTATTAGTAAAACAACAACAGAGTGAAGCATCTTGTTATAAAGTCCTGTAACTGTCGGTGACCATCCAAAAAGAGGATCTCCCCATCTATGTCCTTCGCCTCTCTTCACTCTTTCCAACGCTTTGTGTATTTCTTCAACCTGATGATGGACGGTAATCAAAGTTGTCTGTCTATTTTCTTGGGCCTCTTTCAAGAGTCGCTTCAATTCATTGTGTTTTAGCAGCTTCTTCACCAGGGAGAGATTCATTCCGATAGGGGCAGGCAACAATCTCGAATCAACGTATAATTAGGTTGTAGCAATTGAAAAGACGTAACAGGAGCTTAATAATTGAAGTCGCATCCCGTAACTTTGTGTTAGTAAAGTTCAAACACAAAGATTTGAGTGATTACTATGTCATCTCTGAATACAAGACTACAGGGAGACCTCATGCTAACGCACCCTTTCCCAATATAGTCAAGCACAGTCTCTGGGGTTTCATCGGGATGTGTCTCAAAGTGACAAACATTCTGGTTGGTGTCAAGACAAAGGTCTTGTGCTTTGAGAGTATTACTCTCACAAATGAATCCTTGTTGGTCTCGTGAAACGCATGCGTCAACATCAGCAGTTTGCCATTTAGTCTCATTTTGTCGTGCCCAACCTCTGTGCTGTGTTGGATAGAGTAGAGCTCCTTGGTGATTCAACCCCAGTGCGATGATTGGGTATGTGGTGTATACGGAGGCATTGCGTATCGTTAAGACAAAAGCTGTGGCTTTGCTCTCAGTGGGATCGTAGGTGAAATTAACCAGATACCACCTGGACTGAAATTTTTTCTCAAATTCAATTGCGTTATCCCATATTACTTTTCGAATTTCGGTGGGCAAGGTGCCTTCTTTACCTTCCCTTATGATTGCGGCTGTCATAGATTGCATCCACAATTGGGCTTGGATACAACTAAGAGCCAAGGAAACATTGCTTTGAGTTGTACCAAGTGCATCTGTGATCAGCTGATGGTCTTTTTCACCCGTTTCTTCCCATTGAGGCAATATATTCGATAAAAGCCGTTGGTGGTTTCCCAATGCTAATAGAGAGGACTGTAGGGGATGTCTTAATTTGTCCAGATCAGTAGCGGTTGTGACTAGTTTGTTGGCAAGTATCTCAGCATCTATACTATTCAAGACTCCCAGGCCTGTTCCTAAGATACCAGTCGCATCCCTCTTCCGTCCGTGTGAAGTGGCAAGAGTTCGTTTGCGTAACCATGCTGACCATTCTGCATAAGATGTACTCAGGAATGGTAAGCAGGTGGGTTTGATCGCAGAGATTTTAATCTGCATTGACAATTCTGCTCGTTTGAGGGAATATGTGGGATTAAACAGTACCTGTTGTTGACCTGTGTGTGTTTAATAACGTAAGGGCCAATGTTGAAAATGTAAGGAGTTAGTCCTAATGGAGGGCTTAGAAAAGAGAGAGGTGTTTTTTTTTTTTTTCTCTTAGAAAGAGAGAGCCTTTGAGAGTTTGTGGGTGTAGGTTCTGGATTCATTTCAGCAAGTTCAGGTGTATTTGAGTCAATCATAAATTCAAATAACAATTCTGTGCCCTTGTAGCCCCAAATACAGTACACTACTGTAGGTTTGATGAAAGTGAAATTGTGCCAGCAATCTGAATTTGGCTCCATAATTTTGTAACAATCAGTGTTGTATTTGTCCGCTTTGGTAGAGTCTACATAGATGGTTTTAATTACAGTTGGCCTGTGGTGATTAGACCCCGTTGATAAATCGGCAACCAATGTGTGTTCTTGTGGAATAATTACTAAATTGGCCAAGAATACAAAAATACAGCATTGTTCACACATTAAGGAAAGTCATAAAATCAAGAGGCTTCTGAGGTAGAATACAGCCGCAGCTAGCACACGAAGAATGCAACAGCTGTGATTCCCTGTACAAGGTTGTTTGCGAAACTACACAAGGGATGGAACGGAACGCGCTTGTTCCGTGGCCTTCCCTTGTGACGAATAGCAGATATGGGGACGAGATGGTACTACGGAACTGATAAGCGGCTTACACGCCACCCCGAGCCAACATTTCGTCAAATGTTGATGAAATGCTGTCCTTTTGTGCGAACTTTGCTCACCACAATGTATCAAAACACACCTCCATCCCGGAGGCTATCCGCCCCCGAGGTGTGAACACTCCTCCTTGAGTACATTAATCATAATAAAAGTACATATGACTAAAGTCACTCAAACTCCACTTTGAAGTTAAAAAAATAATATAAAAATAGCCAAGAGAGGGGAATGTCTGGGAAGACACCATCGCGAAGAATCCCACCGCTGTTTTCTGGGATCAGTCGACGGGCTGAGCCTTTCTTCCCCCTCATAAGGACGCCTTTGGGTAAGACTTTGATTACACCGAGTGCTTTCTCGGGGACTCTAGAAATTTCTCTAGAGAATCTCTACCCTACATTTATAGCCAGGCTGTATCGTTTATAATTTTGTCGCGCGTTTGTCTATTTAACAATGTCTTTATTTGCACGTGCTTTGCAGACAGTGTATTTATCACCGGCAATCCTAAAGAACCTGTATATCTGTTGTTTAAATAAACTGCACTGTTTCAGTAGCTAGTCGTTTCGCTTTCTCACTGAACGCGACCAAAACTTGAGAGAGGCCGTGCTGGTTCAGGAGCACGACTAGACTGAAGGTGCAGCCCACTATTAGTGTCTCCAAATCGTAATAGTTTAACACATATTAAACGCGATTGGCTGATAGTGCTGAATTGGGCATCACTCAGAATTGAAACCCAGCCGCACCTGGCCTCCCACCTCGGTGAGGAGTGTTAGAACGCAGGGGGTTTATCTTCTGCCAAAACCGCTTGCCCCGTTTCACGCACAGAATTTGGCGTAGTCGGCAGGATTGCCATGGATAAACTGCTGCAAAAATATGATTGTGCCCCATCCCAGGCTGGGAAGGAGTGGGGCCCCAAAAATTTTGGAAGGATGAAGAGAAAGTGGTGGAACGTATTGAAGAGCGTCGGGTTTCACAGAAGCTCAGAGCGGGGAAAGGCAAGGGTGTGATTTGTGCTGTGTTAGGCGCCTGTTTATCTTGTGCACAACAAGAAGCTAGAGAAACCCCCGCTCCTAATCTGATTTCAGCTGTAGAAATATGCAACCCTGAAATCGGAGAATGAGGTGCTGAAGTCATCATTAGCCTTGCCAAAAGGAGACAGGAGAAAGATTAAGAACTCAAGTCGATAAGCTTGTGAGTGAGAATGAATGTTTAGGAAACCGAATGCTCAACTTGGAGTGAAAATCGCCAACTTAAAATGTTATTGAAAGGGTGACCGGGCTCTTAGATAAAATGCAGCCCTCGACCCAGGTCCAACAGATTCGTAAGTTAATGTGTTATCCAAATTCCGGAACCCAGACCGGAGATTTTTTTTGTCTAATAGTGAGGATGCGAAGAAGATGAGGAGGAAAGGACTTTTACTTTGAAATCCCAAGTTTTTCCTTTACGTCCTCTGGTTAAACTGAAACTGCAGTTGATGATGGTGATGAAATTCACAACACTGTGCGTACCGTTCCATGGACACCAACCGAGTTAACAAAAATAAGGGAGAAATATTCGAGGCGACCAGAAGAGTCAGCTGTTGAGTACGTGTGGCGAGTTTCTTCTGAAGGGGGGGGCAGAATTATGCTGAGTGAGGAAGAAGCAGGAGACTCTTGGGGACCAGGAGTGTTTTAACCACTATGCCTGGGGATCATAATTATTCCCTAACCGCTCGAGCAGCCTATTGGGCAAGGGGTATGGATCCGCGAGAGAGGGGGGAGCCGTTAGAGATTAGAGCTACAGGCTACTCTGATCTGTTTGCGGCTGTACGGAAAGCAGCTTGTCTGCAAGCCATGTATGACAGAGAGGAATTTCGGAAATCCCCCAATGTCAGCCCCTATCGAACCCCGATCGATTAGCCCCTCTCATCCGTGGTCTTCCCGATTGCCTGAAACCGTTCCTTGTTCGCACTCAAGATCGTATACGGGATGCTCGGGGTGCACATGGGCGGGCCGTCGTCACTACATGCCCACCTGGAATGTACAGGAAATAGATCAATATGGGCGCCGAATGGGCTGGGCCAGCCAAACTAGTGAGAAATCCTCCGAACACCCCGCGAAAGGTTCGCCAAGTCCAAACTCACACTCAAAACCCTAAATCAGAGGGAAGGTTTAAGCCTGATAAGGACCGGAATGAGTTGTGGCGTAAAGCCCTACAATTAGGGGTGCCCCGACAATTCTTGCACGGTGACCCTACGGGAGATCTCCGTACGCTAGTCCAATCTCTACCTAGAAAGAATAATGCGGCTGGGGAGAAAAGTCTAACCAGAGAATCCCCCAAGCCGTGAGAAAACTGTGCCTTCTGCACCGGAACATAACTTGATTGATTTGACAGAGTCCAGCCACAACACTCCTATCCCCGGGGAGGGCACTGAGCAACCCTGTCGGGCAGGTACTAGCAATCCAATGGCGCTCTCATAAAGACTCCGAACCTGTTATTGTCATTCCTGTTGGACCCCGGAAGATATTGGTAAATTTTATTATTGATACCGGAGCCCAAATGTCTGCAATCCACTACGAAACAGCACAACCTTCTAGGTATAATCCCACCCGACGCAGAGTCAACTTCACAGGAATTGGATGGTGTGGTAAAAACATGCCCCACTGCAAAAATTAACCTCTGGTTGCCCGGGAGAGCAGCGAATGACTAGGCAGAAGTGTTAGTGGGTGCCTCACGTAGACCCGACTCAAAGTGTCAGGACCCGCACAGGAAGTTAAATTCCTGGGGGTCTGGTGGATTAAGGGAGCTGCTTCTGTCCCTCAGGATACCCTGAAAAAATAGAACATGGACAGAATCCTTCCAGCACGAAGGAGTTTACAGCAGGTCCTGGGAACTTTAAGTTATTGGCGTAAACACAATCCCTGGCTTTTCCATCATTGCTCGCCCCCTTCATAGCTTGCCCCAAAAAAGGGTAAATCCTGGGTGTGGACTGAACAACACACTAATGCTCTGCAATACTAATAAAGGAGCTAAGGTTATTCCAACAACTTGGCCCCATACATTCCAACTGACCCTGTCCATGTAGAATGGGGGCTCAGTGAACATGGTTCCCGTTGTAATTTATGGCAGAAGGGACCCAGACAAGGACCGGAGAGACCATTAGAATTTTGCTCACACTCCTTCAATGATACTGAATGCAGCTATTCAGACCTGGAGAAGGGTTTACTGTCCCTGGTGCGAGCGTTGCAACGAGCAGAGCAGATAAGAAGAGAACAGAGTGTGATCTTTCCTGGGGACCTTTTCGCCTCCCCAGATGTGGTCCTTAAAGGGACACCACCACCAGCTGGCATTGCCCAGAGACCTACAGTTCGAAAGTGGTATGCTTATTTAGAAGGCATTAATGAAATCAAGACCAGTCTCTGAAGGCAGTGTTAAAGTATCCAAGGCTACTTCACAAGGATACCAAAGGATATAGATGGTGCCCCTATTGTTCCAATCCCCACCAAACAGACCATCTCCGATCCAAGAAGCAACCTCCTTTGAGGGACAGCAGTGATCTTAGAGGAGTTGTGGTTTTACTGGTGCGTCATCTCACCGTAAAAAAATAAGTGCAAATATAAGGCCGTAGCACTGGAAGTAACAACGGGAGAAAGAGCAATTGAAATAGGGAGGGTAGGGGAACTCAGAGCTGTCCTACTAGCTGCACAACATGGAGCCACCTCCTTTTACGCTGAGGTCATATGCTGTTCTTTAAAGGAGCCACTGAATGCTAGGACACTGGGCAGCCAACGTCTGGCAGGTGAATAGAGTCCCAGTTGGGAGACAGATAATTGGAAGCAACTGTTTGAAATAGGAGGACAGAGACCATTGCACGTTGCTTGGGTAAAAGGCCACGATCGTTCAAAACTCGATCACTGCACTGCTCAGTTCAACCAACAGGTAGATGGCCTCACGCGGCATACAACAAATTGACATTGTAGATGATGGTCGGGATTGGGAACGCTTACTTGAATCGTTACATGTTAAACGTGGCCGCACAGGCCGTCCTGACCTGTATCGGGAAGGTGGGTGGCTTGTGTCAGTTAAGCTGTGCGAACAAATAGTAACTGCCTGTTCACAATGTCGCCTACGACTCAGCAAAGATCATCCGAGTAAGGCGCCTCCTTACACATGCGGACAAGAAAGCGTTGTGGCATTCATGGCAGCTTGATTATATTGGGCCCTTGAGATCTATCAGGTGGGAAAAGATATGTCCTGGTAGAGTGGAGATTATCTCCAGCCTCAGTATGGCCAGCAGTTTCAAACCAGCTACGAGGGACAACACAGTGAAAGGCCTAACAGGGTGGTTCAGCACACTTCCCCTTCCCGACGAAATCCAGAGTGATAACGTTTCACACTTTACGGCTTCGGTGGTACAAGATTGGGCCCAAGGAAGAAGGATTCGATGGGTATTTCATACTCCCTATTATCCCCAGGCTAATGGCATTGTTGAACGCACCAATAGATTGGTTAAGCGTTTTGCAAAAAAGTCATGTACCTGGTTGGCATTGCGATTGGATGATGCCATCTATCAACTAAATAACAAATGGAGTGGAGACGGCTGTCCTAAAATGAAAGCTTTCTGTGTACCTGCCAATATTATCTCGCCAAAGGCTTGCCAATGAACGGGAAAATACCCGGAAGATTTCACCCTGGACTACCTGTGCTAGTGAAAATGCCTCAAAATGGACGGTGCCAATGGTGCTAGCTACTCCCAAAAATCCCTATGCATGGGAAGCCAAGGATTGTTCAGGGAAGATACACCGGATCAGCACCCTGTGACCGCAACCTCTTTTTAACCCCGTCTGTCGAATAAGACCGAGCAGATTTTCTTTTCCTTTATGTCTTACAGGAACCTTGGATGAGGCTGTACAGACGGATTGGCCTACGCTACCTTTGAATGTCTCCAGGGAATCCTGACATTTGAACCTGGCAATAATACTACTTTTATGATGTATGGCTATTTGGAGGCCCAATTCTAAAATGACGAATTGGCAGATGGAATTGATGCTATTCAGTTTCACCTTTTTATTCCCTGTTGTTTGTAGGTCAAAGAGACCCAGAGTGGCCATGGTCTCAAGCCTTTCTCGTCTATAATACAAGACTACAGGGAGACCTCATGCTAACGCACCCTTTCCAATATAGGTCAAGCACAGTCCTCTGGGTTTCATCGGGATGTGTCTCAAAGTGGACAAGCATTCTGGTTGGTGTCAAGACAAAGGTCTTGTGCTTTGAGAGTATTACTCTCACAAATGAATCCTTGTTGGTCTCGTGAAACGCATGCGTCAACATCAGCAGTTTGCATTTGAGTCTCATTTTGTCCGTGCCCAACCTCTGTGCTGTGTTGGATAGAGTAGAGCTCCTTGATGATTCAACCCCAGTGCGATGATTGGGTATATGGTGGATACTGAGGCATTGCGTATCGTTAAGACAAAAGCTGTGGCTTTGCTCTCAGTGGGATCGTAGGTGAAATTAACCAGATACCACCAGGATTGAAATTTTCTCTCAAATTCAATTGCGTTATCCCATATTACTTTTCGAATTTCGGTGGGCAAGGTGCCTTCTTCACCTTCCCTTATGATTTATGAGTTTTTGCAAAACGCTTAACCAATCCGTTGGTGCATTCAACAATGCCATTAGCCTGAGGATAATAGGGAGTATGAATACCCATCGAATCCCTTCTTCTTTGGCCAATCTTGTACACTGTAGCGG